>NW_027268517.1:0-22500 GCF_963676685.1 Mytilus edulis | reverse complement strand
CAATTGTTCTTGAACAATTGAGAGGTCTTTCCTTTTGTAATGTAAAATACATGTTCTTATAGATGTAGAATGTATTGAAAAGGTCAAGGTCAACCGTACAAAGCTTGAAAACACACTTAAAATCCATTATATGAGGTTAAAAACACTAAATTCGCTATCTGGGACATGACCTTGACCTTTGACCTTTTGACCTTTGTCAAGGTCATTAGTCCCCAATGTCATTGCAAAAGACCCCATGGGTCTAGGACCTTTGGTTATATAGTAAAAGCTGATTTTGTCTTTTCAGAAACCTAAAACAGGGGTTATGCCCCTTATTAAAAGGTCAAATCTCTTTGGTCAAAATGTAACAAAGTTGCGCCGTAATGACCCAAACATTTTCCACAATTTAAAACTTCTGTAAGTATAATGGTTTCTGAGATTATCCCATAACAAGGTGTTAGGTCAAAGATCAAGGTCAACATACAAATTTGACCTTGAGGTATTTTTCAAAGATACATGAATTGATGATGATTGGTGAAGATCCTAGGTGTCTACGACTTACGGTTTCTGAGTTTTGGTGGCCAACCGACACCGGTTAATTTTCATAGGGGCATAACCCTACCAATGAGTCGTTGAATCTTTTCGATCCAAATGTAATGAAGAACCGGGGTATGGTCCTGAACAAATTTCACCCTTTGTTTTTTGTCTACCTATTACGGTTACGGTGTTGGAACGATAACAAGGTTTTTGGGTTTCGGAGGGATTACTCCGAACCGACAAAATATTTCGACTCACAGGGTGAGTTCCAGAAAGGTATTCATGACACCTATACAAAGTGTGAATATGAAAGCGACACGTCTTACGGTTAACGCGGCTAAATTTGTCAAAGTTTAACGGAAGAATAATAATAATAAACAAAAGAAATACAGTAAGGTCTTTCCCTTTTGTAAAAGGAAAGACCTTAATAATAATAATAAGTATAAATCAATTGCTTTTAAAAAGCAATTGTGAACGGTCTTTCACCCCCTTAAAAAGATGATTGATGTGTGTGTGTGTGTGTGTGTTTGTTTGTTTGTTTGTTTGTTTGTTTGTTTGTTTGTTTGTTTGTTTGTTTGTTTGTTTGTTTGTTTTGTGTAAGGGGTCTATAGGATTGTGTTACCGGAGAAGTTTCATGTTTAGTTTGGAAAGTGTTTCTTTTATTTTAGGTACAGCGCGCGCGACATCACGTGACACGGGTTTATAATAACGAAAACTTAGTCTTTTTATTTCTTTTTAGGTGGGGACGTTGAACAGACAACATGTATAGAGACGGAATGCACACAATGTAATTTCTTTTGTCATTGTAGGAAATTGACATTTTGATCACAGGTCACGGTCAGTGCATGTTTTGGATTTAATCGATCCGGTGTAACTTGAAAACACATTTAATGATTATTTTCTGATAATGTACATTTTTCAGCACCTGTTTGTAACACAGATTAGTATTTCAATCTCGGAGCGGACATTTTATTGTAGGTTTTTACTGAGATTTACGGACCTAGCAAGCGATTTTTAAGGTATTGCCATTTCTTTTCTCTAGGAAAAGTCTTGAGAGATATCTGCACCAAGTTTTTTTATGAACCTTTATTACATGTATGCCCTGCTGACTGCAAATTTTGAGGTCGATTGGACTTGTAGTTTCAGAGTACATGTGGATTTTTTTTCAGAAGAGACGTAAGAACAATATTAAATTTCAATTTTTCTTGAATAATTGAGAGTTTGTTCCTTCACTATACTGTCATAACTAAACAGTCATACATATTGATTGATTGATTGATTGATTGATTGATTGATTAGTTGGTTGGTTGATTGATTGATTGATTGATTGATTGATTGATTGATTGATTGATTGATTGGTTGGTTGGTTGGTTGGTTGGTTAAACACGTTGGATAGGGTCAATTGAAACAGCGAAAAAGAAACAGAAGATCTTGGACCCTATATTAAACACATGAAACGGAAACATGATTGATTGATTGATCATGATCATGATCATGATTGATTGATTGATTGATTGATTGATTGGTTGATTGATTGATTAGTTGGTTGGTTGGTTGGTTAAACACGTTGGATAGGGTCAATTGAAACAGCGAAAAAGAAGCAAAGAAGATCTTGAACCCTATATTAAACACATGAGACGGAAACATGATTGATTGATTGATCATGATTGATTGTTTGATCATGATTGGTTGATTGATCATGATTGATTGATTGATTGATTGATTGATTGATTGATTGATTGATTGGTTGGTTGAGTGATTGATTGGTTGGTTGGTTGGTTGGTTGGTTGGTTGGCAGGCTTTATATAAACCATCAATGGGGATTATGTCCCTTACACAATGGTAAAACCAATGCAGTCGAAATGTAACAAAGTTGCCCCTTGAGGTACCAAACATTTTTCACTATGAAAATTTTCTGTATCTATAACCATTCAAAAGTTATAGGGAAATCAAAGACCAATAAAAATCTAAAATACGACCTTGACCTTTGACCTTGACCTAATTTTCGTTTTTTTGGACCAAGGATCTCAAATCAAAAGACCCGAGGTCTCTATCACATATGGTTTTCCAGTTTAAAATACATTTCAAAATTTCAAAAACAAAAGGGGAATTAACTCTCATATGGAATTTCTATAAGGCTTCGGTCAAAAAAAAAACAGAACGTCCTGAGGATGTAACGCGCCATTTGGAAAAATAAATTTGTCGGTTTCTTAAACGGTTGTGAAGATTAAGCGATAACAAAAAAAACAGTGTTCGGGGAGATAACTCTTATATGGGAAAGTATTGGGTTTCGCGGTGTCAGTTTCAAAAGCGCATAAACTGTTCGATATCATATTTCATTTATCTAAGCGACATCTTGCGAAACAAAAAAACAGCGAAGGAAAAAAATGTTGGCGGAAGAAAAAAAATAATAATTAAACTGTCAATTGTTCTTGAACAATTGAGAGGTCTTTCCTTTTGTAATGTAAAATACATGTTCTTATAGATGTAGAATGTATTGAAAAGGTCAAGGTCAACCGTACAAAGCTTGAAAACACACTTAAAATCCATTATATGAGGTTAAAAACACTAAATTCGCTATCTGGGACATGACCTTGACCTTTGACCTTTTGACCTTTGTCAAGGTCATTAGTCCCCAATGTCATTGCAAAAGACCCCATGGGTCTAGGACCTTTGGTTATATAGTAAAAGCTGATTTTGTCTTTTCAGAAACCTAAAACAGGGGTTATGCCCCTTATTAAAAGGTCAAATCTCTTTGGTCAAAATGTAACAAAGTTGCGCCGTAATGACCCAAACATTTTCCACAATTTAAAACTTCTGTAAGTATAATGGTTTCTGAGATTATCCCATAACAAGGTGTTAGGTCAAAGATCAAGGTCAACATACAAATTTGACCTTGAGGTATTTTTCAAAGATACATGAATTGATGATGATTGGTGAAGATCCTAGGTGTCTACGACTTACGGTTTCTGAGTTTTGGTGGCCAACCGACACCGGTTAATTTTCATAGGGGCATAACCCTACCAATGAGTCGTTGAATCTTTTCGATCCAAATGTAATGAAGAACCGGGGTATGGTCCTGAACAAATTTCACCCTTTGTTTTTTGTCTACCTATTACGGTTACGGTGTTGGAACGATAACAAGGTTTTTGGGTTTCGGAGGGATTACTCCGAACCGACAAAATATTTCGACTCACAGGGTGAGTTCCAGAAAGGTATTCATGACACCTATACAAAGTGTGAATATGAAAGCGACACGTCTTACGGTTAACGCGGCTAAATTTGTCAAAGTTTAACGGAAGAATAATAATAATAAACAAAAGAAATACAGTAAGGTCTTTCCCTTTTGTAAAAGGAAAGACCTTAATAATAATAATAAGTATAAATCAATTGCTTTTAAAAAGCAATTGTGAACGGTCTTTCACCCCCTTAAAAAGATGATTGATGTGTGTGTGTGTGTGTGTGTTTGTTTGTTTGTTTGTTTGTTTGTTTGTTTGTTTGTTTGTTTGTTTGTTTTGTGTAAGGGGTCTATAGGATTGTGTTACCGGAGAAGTTTCATGTTTAGTTTGGAAAGTGTTTCTTTTATTTTAGGTACAGCGCGCGCGACATCACGTGACACGGGTTTATAATAACGAAAACTTAGTCTTTTTATTTCTTTTTAGGTGGGGACGTTGAACAGACAACATGTATAGAGACGGAATGCACACAATGTAATTTCTTTTGTCATTGTAGGAAATTGACATTTTGATCACAGGTCACGGTCAGTGCATGTTTTGGATTTAATCGATCCGGTGTAACTTGAAAACACATTTAATGATTATTTTCTGATAATGTACATTTTTCAGCACCTGTTTGTAACACAGATTAGTATTTCAATCTCGGAGCGGACATTTTATTGTAGGTTTTTACTGAGATTTACGGACCTAGCAAGCGATTTTTAAGGTATTGCCATTTCTTTTCTCTAGGAAAAGTCTTGAGAGATATCTGCACCAAGTTTTTTTATGAACCTTTATTACATGTATGCCCTGCTGACTGCAAATTTTGAGGTCGATTGGACTTGTAGTTTCAGAGTACATGTGGATTTTTTTTCAGAAGAGACGTAAGAACAATATTAAATTTCAATTTTTCTTGAATAATTGAGAGTTTGTTCCTTCACTATACTGTCATAACTAAACAGTCATACATATTGATTGATTGATTGATTGATTGATTGATTGATTAGTTGGTTGGTTGATTGATTGATTGATTGATTGATTGATTGATTGATTGATTGATTGATTGGTTGGTTGGTTGGTTGGTTGGTTAAACACGTTGGATAGGGTCAATTGAAACAGCGAAAAAGAAACAGAAGATCTTGGACCCTATATTAAACACATGAAACGGAAACATGATTGATTGATTGATCATGATCATGATCATGATTGATTGATTGATTGATTGATTGATTGGTTGATTGATTGATTAGTTGGTTGGTTGGTTGGTTAAACACGTTGGATAGGGTCAATTGAAACAGCGAAAAAGAAGCAAAGAAGATCTTGAACCCTATATTAAACACATGAGACGGAAACATGATTGATTGATTGATCATGATTGATTGTTTGATCATGATTGGTTGATTGATCATGATTGATTGATTGATTGATTGATTGATTGATTGATTGATTGATTGGTTGGTTGAGTGATTGATTGGTTGGTTGGTTGGTTGGTTGGTTGGTTGGCAGGCTTTATATAAACCATCAATGGGGATTATGTCCCTTACACAATGGTAAAACCAATGCAGTCGAAATGTAACAAAGTTGCCCCTTGAGGTACCAAACATTTTTCACTATGAAAATTTTCTGTATCTATAACCATTCAAAAGTTATAGGGAAATCAAAGACCAATAAAAATCTAAAATACGACCTTGACCTTTGACCTTGACCTAATTTTCGTTTTTTTGGACCAAGGATCTCAAATCAAAAGACCCGAGGTCTCTATCACATATGGTTTTCCAGTTTAAAATACATTTCAAAATTTCAAAAACAAAAGGGGAATTAACTCTCATATGGAATTTCTATAAGGCTTCGGTCAAAAAAAAAACAGAACGTCCTGAGGATGTAACGCGCCATTTGGAAAAATAAATTTGTCGGTTTCTTAAACGGTTGTGAAGATTAAGCGATAACAAAAAAAACAGTGTTCGGGGAGATAACTCTTATATGGGAAAGTATTGGGTTTCGCGGTGTCAGTTTCAAAAGCGCATAAACTGTTCGATATCATATTTCATTTATCTAAGCGACATCTTGCGAAACAAAAAAACAGCGAAGGAAAAAAATGTTGGCGGAAGAAAAAAAATAATAATTAAACTGTCAATTGTTCTTGAACAATTGAGAGGTCTTTCCTTTTGTAATGTAAAATACATGTTCTTATAGATGTAGAATGTATTGAAAAGGTCAAGGTCAACCGTACAAAGCTTGAAAACACACTTAAAATCCATTATATGAGGTTAAAAACACTAAATTCGCTATCTGGGACATGACCTTGACCTTTGACCTTTTGACCTTTGTCAAGGTCATTAGTCCCCAATGTCATTGCAAAAGACCCCATGGGTCTAGGACCTTTGGTTATATAGTAAAAGCTGATTTTGTCTTTTCAGAAACCTAAAACAGGGGTTATGCCCCTTATTAAAAGGTCAAATCTCTTTGGTCAAAATGTAACAAAGTTGCGCCGTAATGACCCAAACATTTTCCACAATTTAAAACTTCTGTAAGTATAATGGTTTCTGAGATTATCCCATAACAAGGTGTTAGGTCAAAGATCAAGGTCAACATACAAATTTGACCTTGAGGTATTTTTCAAAGATACATGAATTGATGATGATTGGTGAAGATCCTAGGTGTCTACGACTTACGGTTTCTGAGTTTTGGTGGCCAACCGACACCGGTTAATTTTCATAGGGGCATAACCCTACCAATGAGTCGTTGAATCTTTTCGATCCAAATGTAATGAAGAACCGGGGTATGGTCCTGAACAAATTTCACCCTTTGTTTTTTGTCTACCTATTACGGTTACGGTGTTGGAACGATAACAAGGTTTTTGGGTTTCGGAGGGATTACTCCGAACCGACAAAATATTTCGACTCACAGGGTGAGTTCCAGAAAGGTATTCATGACACCTATACAAAGTGTGAATATGAAAGCGACACGTCTTACGGTTAACGCGGCTAAATTTGTCAAAGTTTAACGGAAGAATAATAATAATAAACAAAAGAAATACAGTAAGGTCTTTCCCTTTTGTAAAAGGAAAGACCTTAATAATAATAATAAGTATAAATCAATTGCTTTTAAAAAGCAATTGTGAACGGTCTTTCACCCCCTTAAAAAGATGATTGATGTGTGTGTGTGTGTGTGTGTTTGTTTGTTTGTTTGTTTGTTTGTTTGTTTGTTTGTTTGTTTGTTTGTTTGTTTGTTTGTTTTGTGTAAGGGGTCTATAGGATTGTGTTACCGGAGAAGTTTCATGTTTAGTTTGGAAAGTGTTTCTTTTATTTTAGGTACAGCGCGCGCGACATCACGTGACACGGGTTTATAATAACGAAAACTTAGTCTTTTTATTTCTTTTTAGGTGGGGACGTTGAACAGACAACATGTATAGAGACGGAATGCACACAATGTAATTTCTTTTGTCATTGTAGGAAATTGACATTTTGATCACAGGTCACGGTCAGTGCATGTTTTGGATTTAATCGATCCGGTGTAACTTGAAAACACATTTAATGATTATTTTCTGATAATGTACATTTTTCAGCACCTGTTTGTAACACAGATTAGTATTTCAATCTCGGAGCGGACATTTTATTGTAGGTTTTTACTGAGATTTACGGACCTAGCAAGCGATTTTTAAGGTATTGCCATTTCTTTTCTCTAGGAAAAGTCTTGAGAGATATCTGCACCAAGTTTTTTTATGAACCTTTATTACATGTATGCCCTGCTGACTGCAAATTTTGAGGTCGATTGGACTTGTAGTTTCAGAGTACATGTGGATTTTTTTTCAGAAGAGACGTAAGAACAATATTAAATTTCAATTTTTCTTGAATAATTGAGAGTTTGTTCCTTCACTATACTGTCATAACTAAACAGTCATACATATTGATTGATTGATTGATTGATTGATTGATTGATTAGTTGGTTGGTTGATTGATTGATTGATTGATTGATTGATTGATTGATTGATTGATTGATTGGTTGGTTGGTTGGTTGGTTGGTTAAACACGTTGGATAGGGTCAATTGAAACAGCGAAAAAGAAACAGAAGATCTTGGACCCTATATTAAACACATGAAACGGAAACATGATTGATTGATTGATCATGATCATGATTGATTGATTGATTGATTGATTGATTGGTTGATTGATTGATTAGTTGGTTGGTTGGTTGGTTAAACACGTTGGATAGGGTCAATTGAAACAGCGAAAAAGAAGCAAAGAAGATCTTGAACCCTATATTAAACACATGAGACGGAAACATGATTGATTGATTGATCATGATTGATTGTTTGATCATGATTGGTTGATTGATCATGATTGATTGATTGATTGATTGATTGATTGATTGATTGATTGATTGGTTGGTTGAGTGATTGATTGGTTGGTTGGTTGGTTGGTTGGTTGGTTGGCAGGCTTTATATAAACCATCAATGGGGATTATGTCCCTTACACAATGGTAAAACCAATGCAGTCGAAATGTAACAAAGTTGCCCCTTGAGGTACCAAACATTTTTCACTATGAAAATTTTCTGTATCTATAACCATTCAAAAGTTATAGGGAAATCAAAGACCAATAAAAATCTAAAATACGACCTTGACCTTTGACCTTGACCTAATTTTCGTTTTTTTGGACCAAGGATCTCAAATCAAAAGACCCGAGGTCTCTATCACATATGGTTTTCCAGTTTAAAATACATTTCAAAATTTCAAAAACAAAAGGGGAATTAACTCTCATATGGAATTTCTATAAGGCTTCGGTCAAAAAAAAAACAGAACGTCCTGAGGATGTAACGCGCCATTTGGAAAAATAAATTTGTCGGTTTCTTAAACGGTTGTGAAGATTAAGCGATAACAAAAAAAACAGTGTTCGGGGAGATAACTCTTATATGGGAAAGTATTGGGTTTCGCGGTGTCAGTTTCAAAAGCGCATAAACTGTTCGATATCATATTTCATTTATCTAAGCGACATCTTGCGAAACAAAAAAACAGCGAAGGAAAAAAATGTTGGCGGAAGAAAAAAAATAATAATTAAACTGTCAATTGTTCTTGAACAATTGAGAGGTCTTTCCTTTTGTAATGTAAAATACATGTTCTTATAGATGTAGAATGTATTGAAAAGGTCAAGGTCAACCGTACAAAGCTTGAAAACACACTTAAAATCCATTATATGAGGTTAAAAACACTAAATTCGCTATCTGGGACATGACCTTGACCTTTGACCTTTTGACCTTTGTCAAGGTCATTAGTCCCCAATGTCATTGCAAAAGACCCCATGGGTCTAGGACCTTTGGTTATATAGTAAAAGCTGATTTTGTCTTTTCAGAAACCTAAAACAGGGGTTATGCCCCTTATTAAAAGGTCAAATCTCTTTGGTCAAAATGTAACAAAGTTGCGCCGTAATGACCCAAACATTTTCCACAATTTAAAACTTCTGTAAGTATAATGGTTTCTGAGATTATCCCATAACAAGGTGTTAGGTCAAAGATCAAGGTCAACATACAAATTTGACCTTGAGGTATTTTTCAAAGATACATGAATTGATGATGATTGGTGAAGATCCTAGGTGTCTACGACTTACGGTTTCTGAGTTTTGGTGGCCAACCGACACCGGTTAATTTTCATAGGGGCATAACCCTACCAATGAGTCGTTGAATCTTTTCGATCCAAATGTAATGAAGAACCGGGGTATGGTCCTGAACAAATTTCACCCTTTGTTTTTTGTCTACCTATTACGGTTACGGTGTTGGAACGATAACAAGGTTTTTGGGTTTCGGAGGGATTACTCCGAACCGACAAAATATTTCGACTCACAGGGTGAGTTCCAGAAAGGTATTCATGACACCTATACAAAGTGTGAATATGAAAGCGACACGTCTTACGGTTAACGCGGCTAAATTTGTCAAAGTTTAACGGAAGAATAATAATAATAAACAAAAGAAATACAGTAAGGTCTTTCCCTTTTGTAAAAGGAAAGACCTTAATAATAATAATAAGTATAAATCAATTGCTTTTAAAAAGCAATTGTGAACGGTCTTTCACCCCCTTAAAAAGATGATTGATGTGTGTGTGTGTGTGTGTGTTTGTTTGTTTGTTTGTTTGTTTGTTTGTTTGTTTGTTTGTTTGTTTGTTTGTTTGTTTGTTTTGTGTAAGGGGTCTATAGGATTGTGTTACCGGAGAAGTTTCATGTTTAGTTTGGAAAGTGTTTCTTTTATTTTAGGTACAGCGCGCGCGACATCACGTGACACGGGTTTATAATAACGAAAACTTAGTCTTTTTATTTCTTTTTAGGTGGGGACGTTGAACAGACAACATGTATAGAGACGGAATGCACACAATGTAATTTCTTTTGTCATTGTAGGAAATTGACATTTTGATCACAGGTCACGGTCAGTGCATGTTTTGGATTTAATCGATCCGGTGTAACTTGAAAACACATTTAATGATTATTTTCTGATAATGTACATTTTTCAGCACCTGTTTGTAACACAGATTAGTATTTCAATCTCGGAGCGGACATTTTATTGTAGGTTTTTACTGAGATTTACGGACCTAGCAAGCGATTTTTAAGGTATTGCCATTTCTTTTCTCTAGGAAAAGTCTTGAGAGATATCTGCACCAAGTTTTTTTATGAACCTTTATTACATGTATGCCCTGCTGACTGCAAATTTTGAGGTCGATTGGACTTGTAGTTTCAGAGTACATGTGGATTTTTTTTCAGAAGAGACGTAAGAACAATATTAAATTTCAATTTTTCTTGAATAATTGAGAGTTTGTTCCTTCACTATACTGTCATAACTAAACAGTCATACATATTGATTGATTGATTGATTGATTGATTGATTGATTAGTTGGTTGGTTGATTGATTGATTGATTGATTGATTGATTGATTGATTGATTGATTGATTGGTTGGTTGGTTGGTTGGTTGGTTAAACACGTTGGATAGGGTCAATTGAAACAGCGAAAAAGAAACAGAAGATCTTGGACCCTATATTAAACACATGAAACGGAAACATGATTGATTGATTGATCATGATCATGATCATGATTGATTGATTGATTGATTGATTGATTGGTTGATTGATTGATTAGTTGGTTGGTTGGTTGGTTAAACACGTTGGATAGGGTCAATTGAAACAGCGAAAAAGAAGCAAAGAAGATCTTGAACCCTATATTAAACACATGAGACGGAAACATGATTGATTGATTGATCATGATTGATTGTTTGATCATGATTGGTTGATTGATCATGATTGATTGATTGATTGATTGATTGATTGATTGATTGATTGATTGGTTGGTTGAGTGATTGATTGGTTGGTTGGTTGGTTGGTTGGTTGGTTGGCAGGCTTTATATAAACCATCAATGGGGATTATGTCCCTTACACAATGGTAAAACCAATGCAGTCGAAATGTAACAAAGTTGCCCCTTGAGGTACCAAACATTTTTCACTATGAAAATTTTCTGTATCTATAACCATTCAAAAGTTATAGGGAAATCAAAGACCAATAAAAATCTAAAATACGACCTTGACCTTTGACCTTGACCTAATTTTCGTTTTTTTGGACCAAGGATCTCAAATCAAAAGACCCGAGGTCTCTATCACATATGGTTTTCCAGTTTAAAATACATTTCAAAATTTCAAAAACAAAAGGGGAATTAACTCTCATATGGAATTTCTATAAGGCTTCGGTCAAAAAAAAAACAGAACGTCCTGAGGATGTAACGCGCCATTTGGAAAAATAAATTTGTCGGTTTCTTAAACGGTTGTGAAGATTAAGCGATAACAAAAAAAACAGTGTTCGGGGAGATAACTCTTATATGGGAAAGTATTGGGTTTCGCGGTGTCAGTTTCAAAAGCGCATAAACTGTTCGATATCATATTTCATTTATCTAAGCGACATCTTGCGAAACAAAAAAACAGCGAAGGAAAAAAATGTTGGCGGAAGAAAAAAAATAATAATTAAACTGTCAATTGTTCTTGAACAATTGAGAGGTCTTTCCTTTTGTAATGTAAAATACATGTTCTTATAGATGTAGAATGTATTGAAAAGGTCAAGGTCAACCGTACAAAGCTTGAAAACACACTTAAAATCCATTATATGAGGTTAAAAACACTAAATTCGCTATCTGGGACATGACCTTGACCTTTGACCTTTTGACCTTTGTCAAGGTCATTAGTCCCCAATGTCATTGCAAAAGACCCCATGGGTCTAGGACCTTTGGTTATATAGTAAAAGCTGATTTTGTCTTTTCAGAAACCTAAAACAGGGGTTATGCCCCTTATTAAAAGGTCAAATCTCTTTGGTCAAAATGTAACAAAGTTGCGCCGTAATGACCCAAACATTTTCCACAATTTAAAACTTCTGTAAGTATAATGGTTTCTGAGATTATCCCATAACAAGGTGTTAGGTCAAAGATCAAGGTCAACATACAAATTTGACCTTGAGGTATTTTTCAAAGATACATGAATTGATGATGATTGGTGAAGATCCTAGGTGTCTACGACTTACGGTTTCTGAGTTTTGGTGGCCAACCGACACCGGTTAATTTTCATAGGGGCATAACCCTACCAATGAGTCGTTGAATCTTTTCGATCCAAATGTAATGAAGAACCGGGGTATGGTCCTGAACAAATTTCACCCTTTGTTTTTTGTCTACCTATTACGGTTACGGTGTTGGAACGATAACAAGGTTTTTGGGTTTCGGAGGGATTACTCCGAACCGACAAAATATTTCGACTCACAGGGTGAGTTCCAGAAAGGTATTCATGACACCTATACAAAGTGTGAATATGAAAGCGACACGTCTTACGGTTAACGCGGCTAAATTTGTCAAAGTTTAACGGAAGAATAATAATAATAAACAAAAGAAATACAGTAAGGTCTTTCCCTTTTGTAAAAGGAAAGACCTTAATAATAATAATAAGTATAAATCAATTGCTTTTAAAAAGCAATTGTGAACGGTCTTTCACCCCCTTAAAAAGATGATTGATGTGTGTGTGTGTGTGTGTGTTTGTTTGTTTGTTTGTTTGTTTGTTTGTTTGTTTGTTTGTTTGTTTGTTTGTTTGTTTGTTTTGTGTAAGGGGTCTATAGGATTGTGTTACCGGAGAAGTTTCATGTTTAGTTTGGAAAGTGTTTCTTTTATTTTAGGTACAGCGCGCGCGACATCACGTGACACGGGTTTATAATAACGAAAACTTAGTCTTTTTATTTCTTTTTAGGTGGGGACGTTGAACAGACAACATGTATAGAGACGGAATGCACACAATGTAATTTCTTTTGTCATTGTAGGAAATTGACATTTTGATCACAGGTCACGGTCAGTGCATGTTTTGGATTTAATCGATCCGGTGTAACTTGAAAACACATTTAATGATTATTTTCTGATAATGTACATTTTTCAGCACCTGTTTGTAACACAGATTAGTATTTCAATCTCGGAGCGGACATTTTATTGTAGGTTTTTACTGAGATTTACGGACCTAGCAAGCGATTTTTAAGGTATTGCCATTTCTTTTCTCTAGGAAAAGTCTTGAGAGATATCTGCACCAAGTTTTTTTATGAACCTTTATTACATGTATGCCCTGCTGACTGCAAATTTTGAGGTCGATTGGACTTGTAGTTTCAGAGTACATGTGGATTTTTTTTCAGAAGAGACGTAAGAACAATATTAAATTTCAATTTTTCTTGAATAATTGAGAGTTTGTTCCTTCACTATACTGTCATAACTAAACAGTCATACATATTGATTGATTGATTGATTGATTGATTGATTGATTAGTTGGTTGGTTGATTGATTGATTGATTGATTGATTGATTGATTGATTGATTGATTGATTGGTTGGTTGGTTGGTTGGTTGGTTAAACACGTTGGATAGGGTCAATTGAAACAGCGAAAAAGAAACAGAAGATCTTGGACCCTATATTAAACACATGAAACGGAAACATGATTGATTGATTGATCATGATCATGATCATGATTGATTGATTGATTGATTGATTGATTGGTTGATTGATTGATTAGTTGGTTGGTTGGTTGGTTAAACACGTTGGATAGGGTCAATTGAAACAGCGAAAAAGAAGCAAAGAAGATCTTGAACCCTATATTAAACACATGAGACGGAAACATGATTGATTGATTGATCATGATTGATTGTTTGATCATGATTGGTTGATTGATCATGATTGATTGATTGATTGATTGATTGATTGATTGATTGATTGATTGGTTGGTTGAGTGATTGATTGGTTGGTTGGTTGGTTGGTTGGTTGGTTGGCAGGCTTTATATAAACCATCAATGGGGATTATGTCCCTTACACAATGGTAAAACCAATGCAGTCGAAATGTAACAAAGTTGCCCCTTGAGGTACCAAACATTTTTCACTATGAAAATTTTCTGTATCTATAACCATTCAAAAGTTATAGGGAAATCAAAGACCAATAAAAATCTAAAATACGACCTTGACCTTTGACCTTGACCTAATTTTCGTTTTTTTTGGACCAAGGATCTCAAATCAAAAGACCCGAGGTCTCTATCACATATGGTTTTCCAGTTTAAAATACATTTCAAAATTTCAAAAACAAAAGGGGAATTAACTCTCATATGGAATTTCTATAAGGCTTCGGTCAAAAAAAAAACAGAACGTCCTGAGGATGTAACGCGCCATTTGGAAAAATAAATTTGTCGGTTTCTTAAACGGTTGTGAAGATTAAGCGATAACAAAAAAAACAGTGTTCGGGGAGATAACTCTTATATGGGAAAGTATTGGGTTTCGCGGTGTCAGTTTCAAAAGCGCATAAACTGTTCGATATCATATTTCATTTATCTAAGCGACATCTTGCGAAACAAAAAAACAGCGAAGGAAAAAATGTTGGCGGAAGAAAAAAAATAATAATTAAACTGTCAATTGTTCTTGAACAATTGAGAGGTCTTTCCTTTTGTAATGTAAAATACATGTTCTTATAGATGTAGAATGTATTGAAAAGGTCAAGGTCAACCGTACAAAGCTTGAAAACACACTTAAAATCCATTATATGAGGTTAAAAACACTAAATTCGCTATCTGGGACATGACCTTGACCTTTGACCTTTTGACCTTTGTCAAGGTCATTAGTCCCCAATGTCATTGCAAAAGACCCCATGGGTCTAGGACCTTTGGTTATATAGTAAAAGCTGATTTTGTCTTTTCAGAAACCTAAAACAGGGGTTATGCCCCTTATTAAAAGGTCAAATCTCTTTGGTCAAAATGTAACAAAGTTGCGCCGTAATGACCCAAACATTTTCCACAATTTAAAACTTCTGTAAGTATAATGGTTTCTGAGATTATCCCATAACAAGGTGTTAGGTCAAAGATCAAGGTCAACATACAAATTTGACCTTGAGGTATTTTTCAAAGATACATGAATTGATGATGATTGGTGAAGATCCTAGGTGTCTACGACTTACGGTTTCTGAGTTTTGGTGGCCAACCGACACCGGTTAATTTTCATAGGGGCATAACCCTACCAATGAGTCGTTGAATCTTTTCGATCCAAATGTAATGAAGAACCGGGGTATGGTCCTGAACAAATTTCACCCTTTGTTTTTTGTCTACCTATTACGGTTACGGTGTTGGAACGATAACAAGGTTTTTGGGTTTCGGAGGGATTACTCCGAACCGACAAAATATTTCGACTCACAGGGTGAGTTCCAGAAAGGTATTCATGACACCTATACAAAGTGTGAATATGAAAGCGACACGTCTTACGGTTAACGCGGCTAAATTTGTCAAAGTTTAACGGAAGAATAATAATAATAAACAAAAGAAATACAGTAAGGTCTTTCCCTTTTGTAAAAGGAAAGACCTTAATAATAATAATAAGTATAAATCAATTGCTTTTAAAAAGCAATTGTGAACGGTCTTTCACCCCCTTAAAAAGATGATTGATGTGTGTGTGTGTGTGTGTGTTTGTTTGTTTGTTTGTTTGTTTGTTTGTTTGTTTGTTTGTTTGTTTGTTTGTTTGTTTGTTTTGTGTAAGGGGTCTATAGGATTGTGTTACCGGAGAAGTTTCATGTTTAGTTTGGAAAGTGTTTCTTTTATTTTAGGTACAGCGCGCGCGACATCACGTGACACGGGTTTATAATAACGAAAACTTAGTCTTTTTATTTCTTTTTAGGTGGGGACGTTGAACAGACAACATGTATAGAGACGGAATGCACACAATGTAATTTCTTTTGTCATTGTAGGAAATTGACATTTTGATCACAGGTCACGGTCAGTGCATGTTTTGGATTTAATCGATCCGGTGTAACTTGAAAACACATTTAATGATTATTTTCTGATAATGTACATTTTTCAGCACCTGTTTGTAACACAGATTAGTATTTCAATCTCGGAGCGGACATTTTATTGTAGGTTTTTACTGAGATTTACGGACCTAGCAAGCGATTTTTAAGGTATTGCCATTTCTTTTCTCTAGGAAAAGTCTTGAGAGATATCTGCACCAAGTTTTTTTATGAACCTTTATTACATGTATGCCCTGCTGACTGCAAATTTTGAGGTCGATTGGACTTGTAGTTTCAGAGTACATGTGGATTTTTTTTCAGAAGAGACGTAAGAACAATATTAAATTTCAATTTTTCTTGAATAATTGAGAGTTTGTTCCTTCACTATACTGTCATAACTAAACAGTCATACATATTGATTGATTGATTGATTGATTGATTGATTGATTAGTTGGTTGGTTGATTGATTGATTGATTGATTGATTGATTGATTGATTGATTGATTGATTGGTTGGTTGGTTGGTTGGTTGGTTAAACACGTTGGATAGGGTCAATTGAAACAGCGAAAAAGAAACAGAAGATCTTGGACCCTATATTAAACACATGAAACGGAAACATGATTGATTGATTGATCATGATCATGATCATGATTGATTGATTGATTGATTGATTGATTGGTTGATTGATTGATTAGTTGGTTGGTTGGTTGGTTAAACACGTTGGATAGGGTCAATTGAAACAGCGAAAAAGAAGCAAAGAAGATCTTGAACCCTATATTAAACACATGAGACGGAAACATGATTGATTGATTGATCATGATTGATTGTTTGATCATGATTGGTTGATTGATCATGATTGATTGATTGATTGATTGATTGATTGATTGATTGATTGATTGGTTGGTTGAGTGATTGATTGGTTGGTTGGTTGGTTGGTTGGTTGGTTGGCAGGCTTTATATAAACCATCAATGGGGATTATGTCCCTTACACAATGGTAAAACCAATGCAGTCGAAATGTAACAAAGTTGCCCCTTGAGGTACCAAACATTTTTCACTATGAAAATTTTCTGTATCTATAACCATTCAAAAGTTATAGGGAAATCAAAGACCAATAAAAATCTAAAATACGACCTTGACCTTTGACCTTGACCTAATTTTCGTTTTTTTGGACCAAGGATCTCAAATCAAAAGACCCGAGGTCTCTATCACATATGGTTTTCAGTTTAAAATACATTTCAAAATTTCAAAAACAAAAGGGGAATTAACTCTCATATGGAATTTCTATAAGGCTTCGGTCAAAAAAAAAACAGAACGTCCTGAGGATGTAACGCGCCATTTGGAAAAATAAATTTGTCGGTTTCTTAAACGGTTGTGAAGATTAAGCGATAACAAAAAAAACAGTGTTCGGGGAGATAACTCTTATATGGGAAAGTATTGGGTTTCGCGGTGTCAGTTTCAAAAGCGCATAAACTGTTCGATATCATATTTCATTTATCTAAGCGACATCTTGCGAAACAAAAAAACAGCGAAGGAAAAAAATGTTGGCGGAAGAAAAAAAATAATAATTAAACTGTCAATTGTTCTTGAACAATTGAGAGGTCTTTCCTTTTGTAATGTAAAATACATGTTCTTATAGATGTAGAATGTATTGAAAAGGTCAAGGTCAACCGTACAAAGCTTGAAAACACACTTAAAATCCATTATATGAGGTTAAAAACACTAAATTCGCTATCTGGGACATGACCTTGACCTTTGACCTTTTGACCTTTGTCAAGGTCATTAGTCCCCAATGTCATTGCAAAAGACCCCATGGGTCTAGGACCTTTGGTTATATAGTAAAAGCTGATTTTGTCTTTTCAGAAACCTAAAACAGGGGTTATGCCCCTTATTAAAAGGTCAAATCTCTTTGGTCAAAATGTAACAAAGTTGCGCCGTAATGACCCAAACATTTTCCACAATTTAAAACTTCTGTAAGTATAATGGTTTCTGAGATTATCCCATAACAAGGTGTTAGGTCAAAGATCAAGGTCAACATACAAATTTGACCTTGAGGTATTTTTCAAAGATACATGAATTGATGATGATTGGTGAAGATCCTAGGTGTCTACGACTTACGGTTTCTGAGTTTTGGTGGCCAACCGACACCGGTTAATTTTCATAGGGGCATAACCCTACCAATGAGTCGTTGAATCTTTTCGATCCAAATGTAATGAAGAACCGGGGTATGGTCCTGAACAAATTTCACCCTTTGTTTTTTGTCTACCTATTACGGTTACGGTGTTGGAACGATAACAAGGTTTTTGGGTTTCGGAGGGATTACTCCGAACCGACAAAATATTTCGACTCACAGGGTGAGTTCCAGAAAGGTATTCATGACACCTATACAAAGTGTGAATATGAAAGCGACACGTCTTACGGTTAACGCGGCTAAATTTGTCAAAGTTTAACGGAAGAATAATAATAATAAACAAAAGAAATACAGTAAGGTCTTTCCCTTTTGTAAAAGGAAAGACCTTAATAATAATAATAAGTATAAATCAATTGCTTTTAAAAAGCAATTGTGAACGGTCTTTCACCCCCTTAAAAAGATGATTGATGTGTGTGTGTGTGTGTGTGTTTGTTTGTTTGTTTGTTTGTTTGTTTGTTTGTTTGTTTGTTTGTTTGTTTGTTTTGTGTAAGGGGTCTATAGGATTGTGTTACCGGAGAAGTTTCATGTTTAGTTTGGAAAGTGTTTCTTTTATTTTAGGTACAGCGCGCGCGACATCACGTGACACGGGTTTATAATAACGAAAACTTAGTCTTTTTATTTCTTTTTAGGTGGGGACGTTGAACAGACAACATGTATAGAGACGGAATGCACACAATGTAATTTCTTTTGTCATTGTAGGAAATTGACATTTTGATCACAGGTCACGGTCAGTGCATGTTTTGGATTTAATCGATCCGGTGTAACTTGAAAACACATTTAATGATTATTTTCTGATAATGTACATTTTTCAGCACCTGTTTGTAACACAGATTAGTATTTCAATCTCGGAGCGGACATTTTATTGTAGGTTTTTACTGAGATTTACGGACCTAGCAAGCGATTTTTAAGGTATTGCCATTTCTTTTCTCTAGGAAAAGTCTTGAGAGATATCTGCACCAAGTTTTTTTATGAACCTTTATTACATGTATGCCCTGCTGACTGCAAATTTTGAGGTCGATTGGACTTGTAGTTTCAGAGTACATGTGGATTTTTTTTCAGAAGAGACGTAAGAACAATATTAAATTTCAATTTTTCTTGAATAATTGAGAGTTTGTTCCTTCACTATACTGTCATAACTAAACAGTCATACATATTGATTGATTGATTGATTGATTGATTGATTGATTAGTTGGTTGGTTGATTGATTGATTGATTGATTGATTGATTGATTGATTGATTGATTGATTGGTTGGTTGGTTGGTTGGTTGGTTAAACACGTTGGATAGGGTCAATTGAAACAGCGAAAAAGAAACAGAAGATCTTGGACCCTATATTAAACACATGAAACGGAAACATGATTGATTGATTGATCATGATCATGATCATGATTGATTGATTGATTGATTGATTGATTGGTTGATTGATTGATTAGTTGGTTGGTTGGTTGGTTAAACACGTTGGATAGGGTCAATTGAAACAGCGAAAAAGAAGCAAAGAAGATCTTGAACCCTATATTAAACACATGAGACGGAAACATGATTGATTGATTGATCATGATTGATTGTTTGATCATGATTGGTTGATTGATCATGATTGATTGATTGATTGATTGATTGATTGATTGATTGATTGATTGGTTGGTTGAGTGATTGATTGGTTGGTTGGTTGGTTGGTTGGTTGGTTGGCAGGCTTTATATAAACCATCAATGGGGATTATGTCCCTTACACAATGGTAAAACCAATGCAGTCGAAATGTAACAAAGTTGCCCCTTGAGGTACCAAACATTTTTCACTATGAAAATTTTCTGTATCTATAACCATTCAAAAGTTATAGGGAAATCAAAGACCAATAAAAATCTAAAATACGACCTTGACCTTTGACCTTGACCTAATTTTCGTTTTTTTGGACCAAGGATCTCAAATCAAAAGACCCGAGGTCTCTATCACATATGGTTTTCCAGTTTAAAATACATTTCAAAATTTCAAAAACAAAAGGGGAATTAACTCTCATATGGAATTTCTATAAGGCTTCGGTCAAAAAAAAAACAGAACGTCCTGAGGATGTAACGCGCCATTTGGAAAAATAAATTTGTCGGTTTCTTAAACGGTTGTGAAGATTAAGCGATAACAAAAAAAACAGTGTTCGGGGAGATAACTCTTATATGGGAAAGTATTGGGTTTCGCGGTGTCAGTTTCAAAAGCGCATAAACTGTTCGATATCATATTTCATTTATCTAAGCGACATCTTGCGAAACAAAAAACAGCGAAGGAAAAAAATGTTGGCGGAAGAAAAAAAATAATAATTAAACTGTCAATTGTTCTTGAACAATTGAGAGGTCTTTCCTTTTGTAATGTAAAATACATGTTCTTATAGATGTAGAATGTATTGAAAAGGTCAAGGTCAACCGTACAAAGCTTGAAAACACACTTAAAATCCATTATATGAGGTTAAAAACACTAAATTCGCTATCTGGGACATGACCTTGACCTTTGACCTTTTGACCTTTGTCAAGGTCATTAGTCCCCAATGTCATTGCAAAAGACCCCATGGGTCTAGGACCTTTGGTTATATAGTAAAAGCTGATTTTGTCTTTTCAGAAACCTAAAACAGGGGTTATGCCCCTTATTAAAAGGTCAAATCTCTTTGGTCAAAATGTAACAAAGTTGCGCCGTAATGACCCAAACATTTTCCACAATTTAAAACTTCTGTAAGTATAATGGTTTCTGAGATTATCCCATAACAAGGTGTTAGGTCAAAGATCAAGGTCAACATACAAATTTGACCTTGAGGTATTTTTCAAAGATACATGAATTGATGATGATTGGTGAAGATCCTAGGTGTCTACGACTTACGGTTTCTGAGTTTTGGTGGCCAACCGACACCGGTTAATTTTCATAGGGGCATAACCCTACCAATGAGTCGTTGAATCTTTTCGATCCAAATGTAATGAAGAACCGGGGTATGGTCCTGAACAAATTTCACCCTTTGTTTTTTGTCTACCTATTACGGTTACGGTGTTGGAACGATAACAAGGTTTTTGGGTTTCGGAGGGATTACTCCGAACCGACAAAATATTTCGACTCACAGGGTGAGTTCCAGAAAGGGTATTCATGACACCTATACAAAGTGTGAATATGAAAGCGACACGTCTTACGGTTAACGCGGCTAAATTTGTCAAAGTTTAACGGAAGAATAATAATAATAAACAAAAGAAATACAGTAAGGTCTTTCCCTTTTGTAAAAGGAAAGACCTTAATAATAATAATAAGTATAAATCAATTGCTTTTAAAAAGCAATTGTGAACGGTCTTTCACCCCCTTAAAAAGATGATTGATGTGTGTGTGTGTGTGTGTGTTTGTTTGTTTGTTTGTTTGTTTGTTTGTTTGTTTGTTTGTTTGTTTGTTTGTTTGTTTGTTTTGTGTAAGGGGTCTATAGGATTGTGTTACCGGAGAAGTTTCATGTTTAGTTTGGAAAGTGTTTCTTTTATTTTAGGTACAGCGCGCGCGACATCACGTGACACGGGTTTATAATAACGAAAACTTAGTCTTTTTATTTCTTTTTAGGTGGGGACGTTGAACAGACAACATGTATAGAGACGGAATGCACACAATGTAATTTCTTTTGTCATTGTAGGAAATTGACATTTTGATCACAGGTCACGGTCAGTGCATGTTTTGGATTTAATCGATCCGGTGTAACTTGAAAACACATTTAATGATTATTTTCTGATAATGTACATTTTTCAGCACCTGTTTGTAACACAGATTAGTATTTCAATCTCGGAGCGGACATTTTATTGTAGGTTTTTACTGAGATTTACGGACCTAGCAAGCGATTTTTAAGGTATTGCCATTTCTTTTCTCTAGGAAAAGGTCTTGAGAGATATCTGCACCAAGTTTTTTTATGAACCTTTATTACATGTATGCCCTGCTGACTGCAAATTTTGAGGTCGATTGGACTTGTAGTTTCAGAGTACATGTGGATTTTTTTTCAGAAGAGACGTAAGAACAATATTAAATTTCAATTTTTCTTGAATAATTGAGAGTTTGTTCCTTCACTATACTGTCATAACTAAACAGTCATACATATTGATTGATTGATTGATTGATTGATTGATTGATTAGTTGGTTGGTTGATTGATTGATTGATTGATTGATTGATTGATTGATTGATTGATTGATTGGTTGGTTGGTTGGTTGGTTGGTTAAACACGTTGGATAGGGTCAATTGAAACAGCGAAAAAGAAACAGAAGATCTTGGACCCTATATTAAACACATGAAACGGAAACA
>NW_027268516.1:0-27732 GCF_963676685.1 Mytilus edulis | reverse complement strand
ATTGTTTTTGTTTAAAAACACAAAATACCATTTATAATGTAATTATATATGCATCACTTCTTGCATAACTTGAGAATCTTAAAAGCGCCAACTTTACTATTCCTGGCAACACTTGTTTGAGTGTTCATTTCATTCATAATACTTGTGCTGCATACCATTGCATTTGCATAAGTTTATGGGGACTACAAACCATCGCTTAGAGAGCAAAATAAATTTGGAGTTGGTAGTCAAATGAATAGAGAATTTCTCCATGGTTTTACTGTTTGCTGATCATGTTTCTAAAGTAGCAATTGCATGTAGAACAGTCCGCGTTGCAAATCAGAGATGTTTATTCAAGAATTATGTACGATTCTTTATACATGTTTAAACATTTACATGGTATAAGCTAAATTTTGTAATTATAACACTTGCATATATATGAAGTTCACGCCACAAGAAGGTTTCAAATTGAATAAAATTTAAAAAATAAAATCCTCCCACCCGCCCCATTTTTTTCAAAACTTTGGATGAAAATCTACTAATTAATATTAGTTGGCCTTATAGTGCAAAAACCAAAATTATTCGGACGACGATGACGACGACGCTGACGCCAACGTGATACCAATATACGACCAAAAATTTTTCAATTTTTGCTGTGGTATAAAAATTGCATAAGAAAAAGTTTAAATTAACATTGTTTATACCTTTTCGCTGTTTTCTCCAGCATCTTCACTGTTGTAACTTTGTGTTTGGTCTGGTTTAGTTTCCATCTCTCGGTCATGGTTGGTTTCTTCACTAAATAGAACTATACATTCTGTACAAACTGTCTTGGTTGGATCTGTAACATTTTCCCCTTCATTGACAAATTCTTTTTTACATAGAGAACATAAACTGGATTGAGTTTGATCTAGACAAGTAGAAGCAGATTTAGATGGCTGGTCTTCATCTTTTCCAGACAATTGTTTTGCAATGGCCAATATTTCTGCCACGTTAGCTGAGGTGGCATTGTCTTTTACTTGTGAAGTGTTATCAGTGTGGTAAATTTTTCTTCTCTTGCTGCTTCTGGTTTCTCTTATTGTGGGCGGATCCAAAGATTTGTTAGCTTCCCTTTCAACTTCTAAATTTTGATTTATTTTAACCGTATCACCATCAACTTTCACATCACTGATTTCATTGTTGAGATCCTCTACATTATCAACAGTGATTGTACTGTCAACTAAGTTGTCATCTGGTCCATGATTGGCAGATGCCACCAGTGCTGTACATTTGATTCCATCCTGGTATTCTATTATTTCCTCTTCAACTTGAACAGCACAAAATGGATTTATGCTTTCCACTTCATTAACATTTTGGTCTAGCTGAATAAAATGTTCAGCCTCAGATTTTATATTGTCAAGCCCTATTGTCTCACACAAAAGTCTAAATTTTACTTCATTCTCCTTGGAAATATTTGACTGTCCTGTATATAGGGTCTGCACCAAACAGCAAACTGTTTTTAAAGAATAATTCTTAAGACTAACATAAACTCTTGTACCTTGACTTTCTGTCGCCAATTGATTCCTCAAATATGGACTTCTACATGCCATTAGAACAAGTTTATGAACAAATATGACGCCATCTTTACACTCAAGGCCTGCATCACAGAATGTCCCATCCTGCTGTAGTTCATACATACATTTCGTCAGGTCCTCTGCATGACTAGGAATGAAATAGCTGCCTTCCATGTTTCAGCACCTATTTAAAATTACATTGTGATAAATCATTATATTTATCATTTGTTTATAAATCATTATTCAGATTATGATCTAATGTACTAGCTATAGTAAATTACCAACTTGGTCAAATTGATTTTAAATTTTGGTCTTTAATACAATGTCTTATTTCTGTCTCATTTTAACAATCAATGATAATTTTTACATAAACATGTATCATGTGTACAGAGTCTCAAAAGGAAATGAAATGAGTTCCAGGGATTTAAATCATTATCATTTGACCAACAAAATTTGCAAAGGTCCCGCCCTATTTTAGTATTTTGTCATGTTTGTAATACAAATAATATTAAGGACCACCATATTTTCCTCAAGAACTCTTTGTGTATCATATCATGCAATTGGCATGAAATAGACAAGAATTCAAGGTGTTTTAAATAATATCATGAAAATTGGACATGTTGAAACAGATGCATAGTGTATTTCTTTCATTTATTTAGTAAAAATGCTTGACTGCTCTCTACTTTTTGCCAGACAATTAACATCTTTGCATGCTTTGTGCAAGGTGAGCTAAAAATGTCCACATTCAAGTTTTTGAATTTTTTTTCTTCTTCTAAAATGGTGTTTTTGTATGCAAAAGATGATATTTTATTGGCACAAATACATTTACAAAAAGCTAAAACACGTTTAAAATATGTCTTGAAGTTTAAATGGCATGAATGGAGAGAAGGGAAGATAATTATGATAAATGATAACTGATTTTAGATTATCTCCCATGTAAACTTCTTAACAGTGTATTGTAATTTCACATATTTTACTGGATATAGCATGGATGTCTTTTTCTTAGAATTTGAAATATTTTTGTAAAAAGAAAAAGTGTATGAAATATATTTGTTTAATTTAACATTTGTATAACAATTGAAAAATTAAAACTTACAACTACAATAAAAGAATGAATCTGTGGACTCATCAGTTTTAAAATGATGAGTCCACATACATTTGTAGGTGTTCATGAGTCCAGGACTAAGTCGCCTAGAATGAATGTGGCTGGTAGTTTAATAATTTTCCACAAAAACTGTGGTGCCAATTTTATAAACTTTGAATTTTTCGAAAACTAAGGATTTTCTTATCCCAGGCATAGATTACCTTAGCTGTATTTGGCACAACTTTTTGGAATTTTGAATCCTCATTGCTCTTTAACTTTGTACTTGTTTGGCTTTATAAATATTTTGATATGAGCGTCAATGATGAGTCTTATGTAGACGAAACGCGCGTCTGGCGTATTAAGTTATAATCCTGGTACCTTTGATAACTATTATGTGACAGGGACTGTAGTCATGATAGTTGGAGCTTGAAAATAAAATACATCTCATAATTTATGATGTCTCGAAAGGCTATTTTTATTTTGCTGCAACAGGAAGGTGTCTTAGTAAAAATATATAATAACCTTTCAAGAAGCCAATATTCATGATATTACTTTGGATTATTAACATGATTAAAGCCAGTTAATTGAATCATACTAATTTTTCTTTTTTTAATATGCATGTCAAAATTGTCAGGAGAATTGTCAGGCGTCCGTCTTTCTGTCCATCTGTCTGGTGTAAACATGTTGCACCTTAACTTGAGAACAATTTATATATAATAAACTAAATTTCATAAGACGTTATACATGTACCATAATTGTTTCTTATATAAATCATGATGGTCAAATGATCTGTATACTTTTTTTAGCGAAAATAAGATTAAAACTTTTTGAATTACAGGACTTTGTAACTAAAACAGGTGTGGTTTTTTTCGCATGTTGCCCCATATCTTAAAATAATTTATGATTAATGCTTGAAACTTTACACACTTTTGACCTATATTAATCTAAAGATCTGTATACTTTTGGTGATGATTCCATATTTCATTTTAGAGTTATTGACTTTTAAACTAGAGGCTCTCAAGAGCCTGTGTCGCTCACAATTGGTCTATGTGCATATTAAACAATGGACACAGATAAATTCATGACAAAATTATGTTTTGGTGATGATGATGTGTTTTAAGATCTTTATTTACTGAACATTCTTGTCGCTACAATTATCTCTATCTACATGTATAATGAACTTGGCCAAATAATTACAGTGGAAAATATTTTCTAAAATTTACAAAAATTTACAAAAATTTATGAAAATTTTTAACCAGATGCTCCGCAGGGCACAGCTTTATACGACCGCAGAGGTTGAACCATGAACAGTTGGGGCAAGTATGGACACAACATTCAAGCTGGATTCAGCTCTAAATTTGGATTGTGATTAAATAGTTGACACAGCATAGGTTTCTGACACAGAATGAATAAGGTCTAATGAACTTAAAATATTTTTTTTTGCCTTTGAGCAATTCACTATGCTGTTGAATATTAATCCTCTCAAAAAAATGTTTGAAGAAATTTTCTTTTTATTTATGAAATGAGAAAAATTTAACCCCCCACCCCCCATTTTTTTTCACATCCCCCTTTCCCTTTTCCCAAAACTGATCTCAATTCAAATTTCTAATGGAGTTTGCAACAATAACTACTCATTTAAATACATCATAAAATTTTAAAATGTAAAATAAAGTGCTTGTTATCACTGAATGGTAAAGATTATTTTAATTTATCAGTTGGTAGTAAAAGTGAATATACATTGTATATTGTATAAAACAATGATTTAAGTTGATTCAACTACTATTCTGGACAAAGAAAGATAACTCCAAAATTTCTTGCTATTGCACAATATTGTGCACTAGATATTTTTTGCTATTGCGCAATACTGTGCAATTGAAAATATTTGCTATTGCACAATACTGTGCAATTGAAGATTGATTGCTATTGTGCAATACTGTGCAATTGAAAATTTCTTGCTATTGCACAATACTGTGCAATTGAAAATTTCTTGCTATTGCACAATACTTAATATAATAATTTTGGATCCCCCAAGAATTCAATTTTTGTTAAAATCAAACTTAGTTTAATTTTGGACCCTTTGGACCTTAATGTAGACCAATTTGAAAACGAGACCAAAATTTAAGAATCTACATACACAGTTAGATTTTGCATATCAAAGAACCCCAATTATTCAATTTTTGATGAAATCAAACAAAGTTTAATTTTGGACCCCTATTTGGACCAACTTGAAAACTGGACCCATTATCAAAAATCTAAGTACATTTCTAGATTCAGCATATCAAAAAACCCAAAGGATTCAATTTTTGTTAAAATCAAACTAAGTTTAATTTTGGACCCTTTGGACCTTAATGTAGACCAATTTGAAAACGGGACCAAAAATTAAGAATCTACATACAGTTAGATTCGGCATATCAAAGAACCCCAATTATTCAATTTTTGATGAAATCAAACAAAGTTCAATTTTGGACCCTTTGGGCCCCTTACTCCTAAACTGTTGGGACCAAAACTCCCAAAATCAACCCCAACCTTCCTTTTATGGTCATAAACCTTGTGTTCAACTTTCATAGATTTCTATTTACTTATACTAAAGTTATGGTGCGAAAACCAAGAATAATGCTTATTTGTGCCCTTTTTTTGCCCCTAATTCCTACACTGTTGGAACCAAAACTCCAAAATCAATCCCCACCTTCCTTTTGTGGTCATAAACCTTGTGTCAAAATTTCATTGATTTCTATTTACTTAAACTAAATTTATAGCGCGAAAACCAAGAAAATGCTTATTTGGACCCTTTTTGGCCCCTAATTCCTAAAATGTTGGGACCAAAACTCCCAAAATCAATCCCAACCTTCCTTTTGTGGTCATAAACCTTGTGTTAAAATTTCATAGAGTTCTATTCCCTTTTACTAAAGTTAGAGTGCAAAAACTAAAAGCATTCGGACGACGACGACAAAGACGACGCCAACGTGATACCAACATATAAAAATTGACTATAAAGGGCAATAACTCCTTAAGGGGTCAACTGACTATTTTGTTCATGTCGACTTATTTGTAGATCTTACTTTGCTGAACATTATTGCAGTTTACAGTTTATCTCTTTCTATAACAATATTCAAGATACATGTAATAACCAAAATCTGCAAAATTTCCTTCAAATTACTAATTTCGGGGCAGCAACCCAATAAAGGGTTGTCTGATTAGTCTGAAAATTTCAGGGCAGATAAATCTTGACCTAATAGACAATTTAACCCCATGTCAGATTTGCTCTAAATGCTTTGGTTTCAGAGTTATAAGCCAAAATCTACATTTTACCCATATGTTCTATTTTTAGCCATGGTGGCCATCTTGGTTGGTTGGCCAGGTCATGTCACACATTTAAAAAAAATAGATACCCAATGATGATTGTGGCTAAGTTTGGTTAAATTTTGCCCAGTAGTTTCAGAGGAGAAGATTTTTTAAAAGTTTACAGATGACAGACACCGGACGAAGATTGAAGATTATTCTTCTTATGCAGGATTTTTGCCCCTGTGGCTTGGAGCACAGGAATTTGTAAATGTTAAGTGGGTCACACAAGGTTTTACTGTCAATGGCAGTCACTATCCTATATAAAACACCTCATTGGCGGTCGCTATCCTAAATAAAACACATCAATGGCGGTCACTATCCTATATAAAACACCTCAATGGCAGTCGTTATCCTAAATAAAACACATCAATGGCGGTCACTATCCTATATAAAACACCTCATTGGCGGTCGCTATCCTAAATAAAACACATCAATGGCGGTCACTATCCTATATCAAACAACTCAATGGCGGTCGCTATCCTATATAAAACACCTCATTGGCAGTCACTATCCTAAATAAAACACCTCAATGGCGGTCGCTATCCTATGTAAAACACCTCAATGGCGGTCGCTATCCTAAATAAAACACCTCAATGGCGGTCGCTATCCTATATAAAACACATCAATGGCGGTCACTATCCTAAATAAAACACATCAATGGCGGTCACTTTCCTATATAAAACACATCAATGGCGGTCGCTATCCTATATAAAACACCTCATTGGCGGTCGCTATCCTATGTAAAACACCTCAATGGCAGTTGCTATCCTATATAAGACACCTTCATTGCAATCTCTATCTATTATAAAACGGTGGATAGCGACCGCCATTGACAGTAAAACCTTGTCTGACCCACTAAACAAGGGTATCGGGACCGTTCGCCCTAACAACATGTTCGCCTTAGGTCCGTTCACTCTGAGTTCGTTCCCCCATAGACGTGATGGAGTCCGTTTGCCCTACTATAAAAATATTAATATTCAGCAGTCAGGGGACTTACTGAAATAAGTGATTTTTAAATCACTTATTTGAGTAGCAAAATTGAAGCTGTGATTTTGTAGTTTTACTCAAATTTTAAACACATAGGTTTAACATGTTTTAATAATATCTTTTCATTAATAAAATTGGAAAAAAAAGAACTTTTTGCTTCTTTTATGTAGCAAGGTTTATGCCTTTGGTGCTATCATTTATCTGTAAATTCTATTTTAGTTGAAAAAATGCTATAATAATGGCTTTACATAATAAACTCATACTTTCTTAACAGATTTTTCCTGTAAAGTTCATCTTTCAGATTATGTAATAAAATTCTACTGTCGGCGATAAAAATTTCACTGTTCGGGGGTGTTGAAATTAGTGGGGGTTATTAAAATAATGATACTTAAATTAGTGATTTTTGGGAAGGAAATTGAGGTATGATACTTAAACAAGTGATTTTTATGTCATTATCCTAGATTCAGTACAAGGTCATCACCTGATGCCTTAATTAAAATATTGTTTGTTTTCCGACCCTATGTTTTGAAACAGGGTAGGTAGGTTTTGAAACAGGGTAGGTAGGTAGGTAAAATATTTTATTTTTCTTTCCCAAAAAATAACTGAGCTCGGTACATTTTTTGTCATGGGTAGGCAGGTAGGTATATTTTATTTTATAGATACATAATCTGCATGACGTCATTTTTGTCTGTATTGCTTTTGTTTAAGTATGTTTTTGCTAATAAATTTCAGGGACTATTAGACTAGTATAAAGTTCCAGGAAGTTTTGAAGAAAAAAATATCATGTAGAATGTGAAATTAATTCATATGCACTATTTTGTTTTCAAATATAAAAATATAGGGCTTTCAACATTAATATGCCTGGAACTTTTGAGATTTTTTACTTCATACACTAATATTCTGTCCTACGTTCATTGTACGCTTACCTCGACCTAAAGGTTTTCTGTTTGAGATAACTTTGTCCTGGTAAAATATGTCCAGGCAGACATACATTACTAGTAGAAACAGTCCCTAGTGTGTTTAAATGTTCTTGTATGCCTGGGTTTCCAATAAAAATGATACAAGACTTAAACAAAATTGTCACGTATCTTTTATCGCAATTATAAATGATTTGTATGGAAAAACTTGGCGATTTTACTGCCAAATATTCTCCACTTTACAGACCTTTGGTTCATGTCAGATATAAATAATATATCAATGCTTGTTGAAGGCATCGTTAACATAATCATCCTGATCCACCGATCACCAAAGGCATTCCTACATAGGATACAAATCCGTTTACAAAATATTTTGTACACACGTTGATAATTTTGTATTGGACGAACTTTTTTTTAATGAACCCTACTCTTCAAGTATAAAGACACAGAGTAACGTTCGTCATATCATGATTTTTAACAAATGCTTTGAAACTCTAAATGCAAGTGTTCATGTCAAACGCTCACGTGATACCAAACGGACTAGACCTTATCCGGGAAAGATAAAACCCGAGGATTCCAGTAAAAATGTTTTGAGCGGGAAATACAAATATAAGATTATTTGTAGGAACGGAAAAACAAAATAAAATAAAATCTTGCAGGTAAATACAAATAAAAGATTTTCAGGCGGAACGAATTTATAGGGTCGGTCGGTAAAGGGCAAACAAACAATATTTTAATTTAAGCCTGAAATGACCTGGTCATCCTAGACAACACAGATGTTGGTTCTGATAAGTTTAGAAACATAATTAGTCCCTGGATCATTAGTATTCTATATTTAAAGCTATATAATAAAGTTCAATCACTTCTTCTAGTGATTAATTTGTACTACTTAAATAGGTGATTATTAAAGAAAGACAACTCTTACTTCCAATCTGTATGGAAATAATGTTACTTAAATCAGTGGTTTAGAAAATCACTCATTTAAGTAAATCCCCTGACTGTTAAGGGCATTGAAGTTGAATAAACTTATTCAGATATTTCTATGGTATATATCATGTATATTCTTGAAATTTATCATGTTTATGGAAACATTAAAATATCTAAAAGTTTATGGCTTGTTAAGGATCATTAATTGTTCAATGACAAAATAATTTGGATAACCATGATAACTGATTATTGTGATACTTGTCTTTTGATGGATTAATAATAAAAACAAACGTTTTGTTTTGATAAAACATTCAGCTTGAAATTAATGAAAACAATGATGTACGAACTGTAAATTATGAAACGGATTTACAAGTTCATTTATTTATACTCCAAGACTAGTCATACTGCATACATTTGTGAAATCTTGACTGAATACAATTATTTTGTTAACAAATATCAATAAAGATAAATACATTGTATTCCAGTATTCTACTCTGCAAATCAAAGGGAAAATGATAAATTGATTGCGGCAATATAAATATGGCACTGGCAGCGGTTACATGGAAATGTAACAATAATAAAAATATTATTGTTACATTGGAGACTAAATGACAGAATGCATGGTTGGATAAGGACCTGATTAATTACGAATGTAACAATAACCATTGAGGCTACGGTTACATAGCCTTATTGTTACATGACAAACAGCATTAATGCACGATGGGACTTGTAATATGTACTAAATAATAAAAGTTGAAGATATTTATTTTGTTATTACAATACATACAATTATTACATGCAATTTCTGTAATTTTTATTTACAATGACAGTTTCTACATATCCAGTTAATGCTTTTTGGAGCATGTTTAGGTCTGACAGTAAGGCAATCTTTAATGTGTGCCATGCTTATGGTGAGAAATTCTTTTTTTTACTGTAGCAATGTTGATATTCTCCTCCAATATTTTGGTTGGAGGCATGTGGTATAGTTTCATATGTCGTCTTTCAATATGATCGCATTGCCGTCCATTATGGATTTTAAGTTTACCTCAGATTTCAGTATCCAACTTAGCAGTTAGCAAACTTTGCTTTTGATGTATCATTTTTTTAGAGCTACGTTTGTATCTATAGCTGTAACGAATTTGTGTCTTGATATTGTTTCAGTTTCGTTTCAAACGCATCCAAAGTTTTAAATTTTTCATCCAAAACAAACTTGGTAATAGGAATCTCTTCATTCATTGTTCAAAGTATAATGACAGTAATAAGAGTACATGTAGGTGTGCAGTTAAATAGTACGTTAAAAAGTGAACACTTTTCTCAGCCCGAGTTCTCAACAAGTCAACAAACCATTAAACTATATTTTTTGCCTTTGGCACTTAACTAATCTGAAGTAGTACCTTTCAGAATATCAAAACCATTTATACGTAAAACTATTTGTTGAATAATAATATTTATTATTTATCATTATTACAAGTATTATTCAGTACATATGAATGAATTAAGCAACACAACTATAGAAGATTTAAATTTAATAAATCTAGCGTACATTTCTGTTTTTCATGTAACAATAACACAATGTATTGTAACCGTTGTTACATTCGTAATTAATCGGTTCCTTACCCAACTTTGCATTCCGGCAATTTCCGGCAATTAGTCTCCGATGTAACAATAATATTTTCATTATTGTTACATTTCCATGTAACTGTAGCCAGCGCCTATAAACATGATAAATATTCTGTCAATTTTTCAACAAACTTGAACATATTTTGTTCAAACGCTTAAAATAACATGAATAATGCAACTAGACAACAATTCGAAAAATATAAAAATCAGGGCGAATGGACCCTGGGCAAACAGGTATCAGGGTGCATAGGCGGATTTCGGGGGGGGGGGGGGGGGGGGGGGTGGTCCAGGGGGCCCGGGCCCCCCCCTTTTTGGGAAAAAATTGGTTGCTTATATAGGGAATCACTGAAGTGTGACTGGAGTGGGCCCCCTCTTAGGTCAGTCAGTGGGCCCCCACTGATGAAAATTTCTGGATCCGCCACTGGGGCGAACAGGTACTAGGGCCAACGTGATTCAGGGCGAAGGGACCCTGATTCTGGGCGATTCCTAAACAAGCCCATGTGCTTGGAGTTGATACATCTGCATACAATGTATAATATTGCAACTGCTGGGTCCTCATCTTCATCCTCACTTTTTTTACAGCTCAGGGTACAATGTATTTCATTTTGTTTATATTTCGGTATTTGTATTTGGACTATCCTACCCTAATGATACTATACTGTTACTTTAAGTATAAAATAAAACAAGTTCAAAGTCTGTGATTCTCTCACAGGCACTTGTTTCTATCCATTGGAAGACCCACTATATACGTTGATAGTGGCCATGGGTCTTCCAATGGATAGAAACAAGTGCCTGTGGATTCTCTTCACTTACTCTTTCCTAGATATTAAATGGTCGAAAAGGAGCTCATAAAACATTTCGAATGCTCCTTGTACGATATCGTCTTTAGCATGTTTAGACTGTTATCATCACTGATCATAGTTTTCAAAACGATAGATGATTGTTGATTTTCATATGACGCTACCTTGATTTTTTCGGTCTTTAGCTTACATCCTAAATAAATCCTACATTTCCGGTTTTCAGACTTGAGTCACGTGTCACTTGGGATATCTGTATCTGCATAGAATCATCTAGACATTGAAAATAAATTTTTAACCCAAAAGAAAACAACATAATAAATGTACAACGAACGTTAATTATTTTTTAGCATATTTACTAAAACATATTTTGTTTCAAAAATCATGTACATTATTATGGATTATTGCAATTTCCAGCTTTATTTCTGAGAAAATAGTCTAAATAATTATGAAATCTTGAAATAATGAAAATCTGTTTTTAGAGGCATCATGGCAAAACAAAATTTTGTTTTAACTTGATTCATCATTTAACGGACGCGTAAGAAGGTAAGGGGACGATCATGATATTCACGTGGTGTGGGGTGGGCTGGAGGATTTCTTTTTGATCGATTATTTATTTTCTGCACTGTTGAAGCAGGATTTTTCATTTTTATGAAAACAAGGGACCGATTATTTAATTTCATAACTATATCATTCTGAAATATTTATTAAAACAAATTTTAAATTCATTTTTTTTTATTCTTTAAAAATCAAATAAAATAATACATGTATAATCAAGTCATTATGTACCATTGAATCAGAATAAATCATCGTCATCTGCAGAAATGAATCTTCCGAGCAGATTCATTTCTGACTGCATATACATGGATTGCATACATATACGGTATTAAAGTTGGACTGTAACAAGCCTCTTTTAAAAGTATTGCCAAACATATTTCCGATGAGCAGAGTGAGTGTAAAAATTTAACTTCGACGGAATTTTTGAACTGCTGAAGGACCCAAGAAGCTATATAAGAACAAATGAACAAAATGCTTTCTTTGCGTTTCCTATAGACCCTTTCTTAATATGAAAACGCAAACTCTGTTTTATTAATTTTTGACAATATTTTGGTCTCAAAGCAAAATTTATAGATTCAGTAAAAGTCTTTAGGTTATAGGACCAACATCTACAGACCAATATGTAGGATTTAGCAAACATGTTATTCAAAAATTAGATTGGTATGTGGCTTGAAAACAATTTGATATGAAGACAAGCTTTTGGTTTTGAAATTTCGTCGATGAGTCATTTGTCTCAATGAAGTTACGTCCCTAGCTGTGAAAAAAGTGAGCTAAGTGTTACTGAGAAAATAAACCTCAAGTTAAATGACACCTCCTTTCAGACATTTCAAGTATCATTTAGATAATATTTATACTCTTATTATTATAAGATTTCGGAACTGTGTCCGACATTCTTTAAAAAAATAAAAAAGATGAATTTAATGAAGAATCTCGTGCCACCTCATACTTACAAATAGCATTTACAAAATGGCTTAACAGACTTGCCGAGTTATTTATTTTCAATACATTGGAAGTTATATTTTATTTTCAAATTACCACAGAACAAACCATTATTTTTGGGATTATCAAGGCTGAGTTATTTATTTTCAAAATCCTCCAGCCCCCCCCCTTTCCACTTTTGCAGAATAGCAAATGGTCTTAAACAGATAAACCTAATTTTGCCACTTTCTTCTGTTTTAAAATTTTAGTTGTAAAAAGCAACATTCTAAGAATTAAATACATCTTATTCTTTTATTTGGGTAAAAATCGTTGACCGATGCACAATTGTTAAAGATGTGCGCCCGAGATCAACACTGTAACATTCCTATACAGTTATAAACATTCGTACGGTTTCCGCGGAACCCAGTGTCTCGCCTACTTTTGCTTTTAATCGTATGTCCAACAAAATTGATGCAAAATCAATCAAAATATGCCTCTTGATACCATCTTTTGATTGTAAGAAGCTTTGTCCAAGTTTGTTAAAAATACAGGATAGTTTATGAATCTAAAAATGTTTAAAAAACTTTATCTGCAGATCTAGGCTGTATGTAATTATATTAATTGGAAGAAAAACTGAGTCCATTTATGGATAAAATACGGATAAACATGTACAAAATTTAAACAAAATTTCCTTTTAGACACAAGCTTTAGATCATAAACAAGCTTCTGTCCAAGTTTGGTACAAATCCAGGATAGTATAAGTAAGTTATTAATAAAATAAAATTGAGAAAGGAAATGGTGAATATGTCAAAGCGACAACCACCCGACCATAGAGCAAACAACAGCCGAAGGCAACCAATGGGTCTTCAATGTAGCGAGAATTCCCGCACCCGTAGGTGTCCTTCAGCTGGCCCCTAAAATATGCATAATAGTACAGTGATAATGGACGTCATACTAAGCTCCGAATTATACACAAGAAACTAAAATTTAAAATCATACAAGACTAACAAAGGCCAGAGGCTCCTGACTTGGGACAGGCGCAAAATTGCGGCGGGGTTAAACATGTTTATGAGATCTCAACCCTCCCCCTATACCTCTAGCCAATGTAGAAAAGTAAAAGAATAACAATACGCACATTAAAATTCAGTTCAAGAGAAGTCCGAGTCTGATGTCAAAAGATGTAACAAAAGAAAATAAATAAAATGACAATAATACATAAATAACAACAGACTACTAGCAGTTAACTGACATGCCAGCTCCAGACCTCAATTAAACTGATTGAAAGATTATGTCTTCATCATATGAATATCAGGTACAATCCCTCCCGTTAGGGGTTTAGTATCATACTATCATAAAATATATGAGAAGAACATAACCCGTGTCATGCCAACAACTGTTTTTTTTTTTTTTTTTTTTTATTTTTTTTTTTTTTTTTATTTTAAGCATTCTAAAAAAAATCAACTTTAACCAAAGTGAATGTTTAGTGTCCTGGCAGAAAAACTAAGTCTATTTATAAGTAAAATACGGATAAAAATGATTTTATTTTTACAAAATTTACTTCTGGATACTATGTTATGATCATAAACAAGCTTCTGTCCAAGTCTGGTACACATCGAGAATAGTTTAAGAAAGTTATTAAAATTTCAAATACTTTAACCACAGAGTGAATATTTGTCATCGCCACCGACGACGACGACAACGACGGAATGTAGAATCGCTATGTCTCGATTTTTCGACTAAAGTCGAAGGCTCGACAAAAAGAAGCAACCAATACTCATAATTCCTTTGTATGCTACAACCATTAATTTTAGATTCACAGAAGAGGTTTCGTTTTTTTTAATGCATTATTTTTAACATTGTGACGAATAGCACGTGCAGTCGTAGATATTGTATTTTACTTATCATGTTTACACGGAAATACAATATGATATATTTGAATGTCTCGCGATTGTTGTCAAAATTACGGATTCTAATGAAACATTCATAGAATTTAATGGTTCTTGTTATAATTTTATTTGGGTGCACAAGTGTTGACCGAACACATTTGTATGGAGCGCGGAAGTTTTTTGTTTGTTTTTCAATGCACTATTTCAACATTGCCCTTACCATAATATAAGCCCTACGGCAAACACTTGCCGCAAGTTTGCAGCAAACATTGCCGCAACCATTCTACCATGCAAATGAAGGTCGCAGCAAGCTTGCTGCAAACATAATTATGCAAATTAGATTTGCCGCAAGCTTGCGGCAATTCTTTGCTGCAAGCTTGCGGCAATTGTTTGTTTGCAAACTTGCGACAAACTTGCAGGAACTACACATATACAAATGTCATGTGTGTAGACACATTCAATTTATCTCTTTCAAATTACACAGCAACATTTTAAAAAAGTCAATTCCTGCCTGTATACAAACAGTCATTGAAAGAATTCTTGCAAACTTATGAGATTTATGGAAATACATACATGCATTTGAGTTTTGAAAAAGGGGCAGGGGTCATTCTCAAATGAAACCATATACCTGTATTAAGAAATGAAAAAAGATAAATCTCAAATCTATACTATTAAACGAGAAGACCTCATTTTGTGTGTCGCTTCTCTTCCTTCCACAATAAATCAATCGTCATGACTCTGTGTCCTATAGGTAACATGCATAGTCGCATTTGTCATCCATTCTTATGATTATTCAGATTGAGTTATTTTGAGCTATAATAGCTTCTCATATACGGCTAGTAGCCGTAAGGATCAGCCTCAGTAGGTCTCGTTAATTGAAACCACGCGAGATGTGCGGGAGCATTTCTAAACTGGTCCGCCGTTCTATCTATAGCTTTGCACCGAAGGAACGGGTTGGAGCTATTGTCACACTGGCATTAATTGGATGAGTCTTACAAATTCAACGATTCGCTAATAAAATTGGCCAATTAAAGTGATAGGAAATTGACCTCGAGTGTTAATACTGCGATGCCCAAGATAAACAAGTATCTGTTAATTTACCCCATGGTAGTAGCGCAGATAAATGACCAACGAGCGTGTTAACATGTTCTTGACAAACTGAGACGGCATCTTTTATTCCCTTAAGAACTCAGTAGGGTAATAAATGTGCTAATTTTTCTTTGATTTGCTATCAGTATAATATATAATTAAACATAGCCCATGATGTACTAGTCTCGTCGAATTATTAAATCCCGTGGTCAGAATTCTGACCACGGGATTTAGGCCATACCTGTTGTCAGTGTAGCGATAAGTGAACACAACAGGGGTCCAGTTTAGAGCATTTCTTTAATGTTATCGTATTCTTTTAGACGCTTATCGACTACATTTTAACCTCAACACGAAAGAGTAACATTAGTGTAATGGTATAGAATAATTTGTAAACATTCCCGATACTTAACTTGATATACATGATATATATACATATGAAACTAAACAATAAGCAAAGAAATTGACATTTTGGGCAGAACATTCATGAAACGACTACTATCTATTTTGACGAATGAGACCAATCTGGGAACAGTATATATCTGTATATATGTTCCAGGGGCGGTCCAGCCATTTTAAAAAGGGGGGGTTCCTAACCCAGGACAAAAGGGGGGGTCCAACTACACCTCCCCATACAAATGCATTGATCGTCCAAAAAAAGGGGGGGTTCCAACACCCGGAACCCCCCCCCCCTCTGGATCCGCGCCTGTGTTCCTGGACCAATAATTATAAGCATGATATTGATAAGGTAAAATGCACAATACAAAATATTGAGATTGGAATTGGCACTTGTTTCTGTCAATGTGGGGTTTACTATCCACACCCGTACGAAAAATCACAAGGTAGCTTAAACAGAAATTTTCAATGTGTTCACTTCAAACAATATTTTATTACTCCCCTTTCTTTTCTCGCAAAAAAAACATACACCAGTATGTCAGTAATTGAATTATTTTTACACTAAAACAACTTTCACGTACCTTGACACAGGAACTTGTTTCTATCTATTTGAAGACCCTCCTATCAACGTATATTTATAAATAATTTGTAAATATGCGTTGATAGGGGGTCTTCCAATGGATAAAAACAAGTGCCTGTGCTGTTGATTGTAGAATAAATGGGGGGAGGGGGTAAATCCCTCCACCATATTGAGAACCACAGGTAATCTGTGTAATCAGAGCAACGGGCTTAAAAATATGACACTAAACTCCCTCTGCATGTGGGATTGCAGGTCTATGTTTATATATGCGCACTACACAGTAGAATTAGTCTGTACAGCATTATATAAGCAGAACATATATACAATTCATCTGAATCTGTCCATTTGTCCCTCCCTCCTAAACTTAACCCCTGTTGTGTTCATTAATTTATACTGTCTGTCTGTCTGTCTGTCTGTCTGTCTGTCTGTCTGTCTGTCTGTCTGTCTGTCTGTCTGTCTGTCTGTCTGTCTGTCTGTCTGTCTGTCTGTCTGTCTGTCTGTCTGTCTGTCTGTCTGTCTGTCTGTCTGTCTGTCTGTCTGTCTGTCTGTCTGTTTGTTTGTTTGTTTGTTTGTTTGTTTGTAAGGAAATTAAACATAAGGGAAAGAAAAAGTGTTTCTTTTGTTCCTTTTTTTTTTTTTTAATGTGTTTTCCTTGCCATTGTCAGTTATGTATAAAAAGAGACATTTCTATAAGATTGTTTTTTTGGAAAAATCCTTCCTTTACAATGAATTATGCATAATTTAGTTTGTATCTAATGTTATATCAAATTTCAATTGCTTGATTGTTTAAACAACAATTCCATTGATTTATTTGTTAGAAAAATGTAACTCTAATCAAACAGATTTTCTTTGTAGGTGTTACCATGGCCAGTATCAAAGTAGAAAGCGAAAGAGCAAAATGCTCTGAAAAGAGTGAAGCATTTGGCCAATAAGGTTTGAATAAGTGTTAGCCAAATTATAGTAAATAAGTATAAAAAGCAAAAAAAAAGTCATGATCTCAGTTTTAATTACATTCAATTATCATAAAGTATTATGTACCAATTCAAAATTGAAATTATTCCTCAATAGATTTAGTACATGTCAAGCAGTTTTAACTTCTTTTTGTAATTGTAGCTGAACAACAGTTTATAAGAATAAAAACTCTTTGAGAAAAACAAAACATTACATCTTTGTTCATCAGGCAAAAGACTCAAACAAATATTTTAAGAAAGAGAAAAACATTTTCTTATAAATCATGAATACAGAATAATAAGATATGGTTTGAGTGCCAATGAGACAACTCTCCTTCCTAGTCACAATTTGTAAAAGTTGACCATTATAGGTCACAGTAGGGCCTTCAACACAGAGCCTTGGCTCATATGGAAGATGGAACAGAAGCTTAAGGGCCCCAAGAATGACTGGTTTAAAACCATTCTCACAGGAAAGTGGTATAAAAGCATGAACTGAAATGTTCTATTTTTAATGTTCCCATCATATCTGAGGGGACATTAAGTTTAAGCCTTGTCTGTAAGTCTGTACATCTCTAAATTGGTTTCTGTTCTCTAACTTCATTTTGCCAAAACAAAATGCTATAAAACTTATACCCTATGCTTATTACAACAAACACAAATCAAGGCTTCTCTTTTACCAATCTAGAGTTATAATCCTTTACACATGGATAGAAATTCTGATTTTTTTCGTTTTTTGTCTCTAATCCAGATTGCATCAAACAAATGTTATATGTCATTCATACACAGTGCATCTTTCCACAAAACTCAGATTAAGTTTAAATTTCAGTTGCCTCACTTTTATTGTTCTTAATTTATTCTTATTGTCATTTAGATTTGAAATACTTCTTAAAGTTCTTAGAATTGGATACCTTGGATAAGGGTTATGCTGTCTACTACAAGATATGCATTTTCTATTAAATTTATTATCTCTTATTTAATGGATTATTTGTGAAAAAAAATTAAAAAAAATATTTTTAGGTGTAAAGATTTTCTGCAGAAACAGCATTTCCAGCTATTAGTCCGGCGGCTACAAGCATATTTCAGACGAATTGTGCACATCCTGTTACAAGCATGAAATTTTGCATAGACCTTCCTCAAGTATTACTCTTTTATTTCAGATAGGGAGGCATTTGAAAAAAATGTCTCACTTCCGGTAAAATCCAAAATGGCGGACGTCATACTTAAATCAGCCCAATATCGAAGGCTAGCGTGTAAAAATGTGTTATTATCATGCTACTATCATAATATTTGGTACAGACCTTTGTTTTTTACTACTTTTGGATAAATTAAATAGATTAGATGTCTTCAGAAACCCCACTTTCGGTTAAAATCCAATATGGCTGACATTGTACTTAAATAAGCTTATTTTTTAGGGAGGGTAACTGAAATGTGTTTTAACGTATTGCTACTATCATTACATTGTGTATGAACCTTTCTTTGGTGTTTCTGATGGATACAATGCATGATACATATGTCATAAAAACCCTTTCTTCCGGGTATATCCAAAATGGCGGACAGAGAAATATCAATAAAGAAATTATTTTATTTTGTGCTGGTCATTAAACTTTTGGCTTAAAGTTATCATCAAAACCACTTATTCTAGCATGTTGTAAATATTTAGATATAAATGTGACACTTCCGGTTAAAAATATGACGTAAATTTCAAAGATGAGTCCTCAATCTATTTCTTCGATTTAGAGTTTTGGATAGATTGATTAAAACAAAATAAAATCACTATAGTACTAAAAATTATTTAAAATTATTACTATTTGGCCAAGAATACATGTTTATTCACAGTCACCATGACATGCACACAAGGCAGTGCACGGGATACCCGATTTTCCACATTAAAAATGACCGCGGAATCCTTTCTTACATCCACAATGTATAAGCTTTTGACAAAATGATGAGGCCTCAAAAAGAGTTTTTCAAAAGTTATCCTCTTTGTCCCCGCCTGGAGTGGGTAGCATAAGAGCCAATCCCAAGCTCGTCTCCCTAAACACCTGTATAAGTATATTGCATTATTTACATGCTGGAAAAGACTAGACCAAGTTGAGGGAATAGCCTCGAAAAGCCGTCCCTGTTGCGCAAATAGTTATTTTCTTGCTTCGTTAACCATGTTATACCCATCTGCTAAGTTAGTGCGATCTTACAGTAAAACCCCGGTGATTTAGTCTGATTAATCATCATTCCTTTTGTTAAAGTCACATCTTCAAATGCAATCAATGTCTCCCACATAGTCTTTTCCCCCCTTTCAAGCAAAGAGAGAACCATATCACAACAGGTAAAGACACGGATAACAATAAGTGTTACAGATCACCCAGATCACTCATTGCCTAGTGCATTTGAAAGGCCATTGATCGATATTAATCCAAAGTCTCTTGCCCTCCCAAACACAACGTCTACCCCTATGTCACGGAATAGCGAAACAGTATTGACAACATCATCATTAACGACTGTTCGAATCATGACTCGTTTAAGTGCGTGTTTCACTGCATCAGACACATGCACCATGATTTTAGTGTCTGCCTCTAAATGTGAACTTGGTGCTGAACTTGAAATACATTACGTGGTGGATAAGATAGAATATCCTGACCATTTGTTGCTATAACTACCATACGCATCCAAGACTTCATCCACTCGTATTTCAGTTTCAAGGTATTTTATTTAGGTAAGGACATAATACCCAATCAGCATACTCAGTAGGCCGCAATTCACAATCGGAGAGCTGATTTCCAACATTTACAAAGACTGTGGTATTGTTTCTCGCATCTTAATAAATTCTGCAAAAACACATATTTTCCTGCCTTGTTAACCTAATCTGTTTCTTTTTTTTATCTTCCAACAAAACCACGTATCGTTTTCAATGACATTAAACATCAAATCCATATGGTGATGTTGGCTGGTCAATCATCATTCTAAATGCTATAGTCACATCTTCAAACTCCATTAATGTCACCAACGCAGTTCCTCTTCCAGCGAACGTGTTATCTTTTAATGCCTAGTGTATTTGAAAGGTCATTGATTGATATATATCTTACACTTTTCCCCTTCTAAATGCAAACCAAAGTTTGTCTGCCCTATGTCACGGAATAGGGAAACAGCAATGACATCAGTATCGACTGTTTGAGTCATGACTCAGTTAAGTCTATGTTTCACTGCATCAGACACATCTATCTTGATTCTAGTGTCAGTCTCTTCGTGTAAACATGGTGCTAAACTTGAAACATCATCAAGTGGTGGATAACACTAAACATCCTGAGCATTTGTTGCTTCAACTACCTTGTACTCAAAATTGTATTGAGCAAGCTCCTATGAATGAAAACTTAAAAGTTCTTTCTTACTGTCGTCATCTCTCAGAAAACTTTCCCATCTTTGAGGATGTTTTTAATCCTGGGTTCGTCTGTGTATTCCCTTTCCTCTAAATGTTGCCCTTGCTTCTTTTAGCAGCGTTAAAACTACCAGTATTTCGCTATTCCGTAACAAAGGGGCAAACGAACTATTGATTGTATTTGGGGAGGCAAAAATCTTTGGATTAATATCTATCAATGGCCTTTTTAATGCACTAGGCAATGAGTGATCACACACTTTTATTTCTGACCAATACCTTATGACGGGTTGTGATACTGTTCTCTCTTTGCTTGAAAAGGAAAAAAAAGACTGCATGGGAGACATTAATGGTATTTGAAGATGTGACTTTAACATAAAGAATGATGATTGATCAGCCTAAATCACCGGGGTAGTACTGTACAAACTTATCAGATCTAACATGATTAACGAGCCAAGAAAGTCAATTTTTGCACAAATCTCATTTTAAGTGAGGCTATTCCCACGACTTGTTCTTGTCTTTTCAAGCATGTAAAACGTGTAATATACTAATGCAGGTGTTTAGTGAGACGAGCTTTGGATTGACTCTTATGCTACCTAGTCTTGTCACTAATGGATTGCGAAGGGACAAAGAGGGTCCCTTTAAAAAAAACTCTTTCTGAGACCTCATCATTTTTTCAGAAGCTTGTACATTATGGATGTAAGAAAGGATGCCGCAGTTATTTTTAATGTGTAAAATCGGGTCTCCCGTGCACTGCCTTGTGTGCATGTGGTGGTGATTGTGAATAAGCATGTATTCTTGGCCAAATAGAAGTAGTTTTAAATATTTTTTAGTACTATAGCGATTTTATTTTGTTTAAATCAATCTATCCAAAACTGTACATCGAAGAAATAGATTGAGGACTCATCTTTAAAAGTTACGTCATATTTTTACCGGAAGTGTCAACTTTATATCTTAGCATTTACAATATGCTAGAATAAGAGGTTTTGGGGATAACTTAAAGCCAAAAGTTTAATGACCAGCACAAAATAAAATCATTTTCTTTACATTTTGAAGAAAGTTGAAAATTTGAATAAAAAATTGATATTTCTCTGTCCGCCATTTTGGATACTTCCGGAAGTAAGGGTTTTTAAGACATATGTCTTATACATTGTCTCCATCAGAAGCACCAAAGAAAGGTTCATACACAATGTAATTATAGTAGCAATACGTTAAAACACATTTCAATTACCCTCCCTAAAAAATAAGCTTATTTAAGTACAATGTCCGCCATATTGGATTTCAACCGGAAGTGGGGTTTCTGAAGACATCTAATCTATATAATTTATCCAAAAGTAGTAAAACACAAAGGTCTGTACCAAATATTATGATAGTAGCATGATAATAGGACATTTTTACAGGCTAGGCTTCGATATTGGGCTGATTTAAGTATAACGTCCGCCATTTTGGATTTTACCGGAAGTGAGACATTTTTTTCAAATGCCTCCCTATCTGAAATAAAAGAGTAATACTTGAGGAAGGTCTATGCAAAATTTCATGCTTGTAACAGGATGTGCACAATTTTTTACAAAGCCGCCGGACTATATGTTTTTTTTATATTGCTGTACATGCATTTGGTAAGTAGTTTGACTTGTCTTTGCATTCATTTTACAGTTCAATGTTTAGTCAGTGGCTTTACTTATATGTAGATAAAACATATTAGTTTGGTTCAATTCAAACAGGAGAAAATTCATGTACAATTTTCTTATAAACATTTTCCTGCTGTTAATTAATCCCTGGTGATTGAAGTATGGTTTTTACAAAAAGCTACATGAGAGACAACTGATCTCATTAACATTTACCTGCTGTTATAGAATCCTATGGTGATGGAAATATTATTTGTACTAACAGATACATAAAAAGGCTTCATCTGAAGGAGAAAACATTTATTGTAGATTGGTTCAATTCCAATGGGAGACAACTCTTGTACTATTTTATTTATTAACATTTTCATCAAGATATTTAATCCAATGGTGATAGAAATATGACTTTTTACCAACCACTAACAGGTACATAAAAAGTCTTTATCTGAAGGAGAATACATTTATTGTAGATTGGTTCAATTCCAATGGAGACAACTCTTCTACTAATTTACTTATTAACATTTTCATTTAAGATATTTAATCCTACAGTGATGGTAATATTATTTTTACTCACCACTAACCAGTTCATAAAAAGTCTTTATCTGAAGGAGAATACATTTATTGTAGATTGGTTCAATTCCAATGGGAGACAACTCTTGTACTATTTTACTTATTAACATTTTCCTTTAAGATATTTAATCCTATGGTGATGGAAATATTATTTTTATTAACCACTAACCAGTACATAAAAAGTCTTCATCTGAAGGAGAATACATTTATTGTAGATTGGTTCAATTCCAATGGGAGACAACTCTTGTACTATTTTACTTATTAACATTTTCCTTTAAGATATTTAATGCTATGGTGATGGTAATATTATTTTTACTCACATTTTACCAGTACATAAAAAGTCTTCATCTGAAGGAGAATACATTTATTGTAGATTGGTTCAATTCCAATGGGAGACAACTCTTGTACTATTTTACTTATTAACATTTTCCTTTAAGATATTCAATCCTACAGTGATGGAAATATGACTTTTTACTAACCACTAACAGTAACATAAAAAGTCTTCATCTGAAGGAGAATACAATTATTGTAGATTGGTTCAATTCCAATGGGAGACAACTCTTGTACTATTTTACTTATTAACATTTTTCTATGTGTTTATTAATGTTTGTAGGAAGGTTGATCCTGAATAAAATGGGATTTATCAGCCTCTACTTTGTTAATGGTTGTTATGAAGGCTGATCCTGAATAAAATGGGATTTATCAGCCTCTACTTTGTTAATGGTTGTTATGAAGGCTGATCCTGTATAAAATGGGATTTATCAGCCTCTACTTTGTTAATGGTTTTTATGAAGGCTGATCCTGAATAAAATGAGATTTATCAGCCTCTACTTTGTTAATGGTTTTTATGAAGGCTGATCCTGTATAAAATGGGATTTACCAGCCTGTACTTTGTTAATGGTTGTTATGAAGGCTGATCCTGTATAAAATGGGATTATCAGCCTGTACTTTGTTAATGGTTGTTATGAAGGTTGATCCTGAATAAAATGGGATTTATCAGCCTGTACTTTGTTAATGGTTGTTATGAAGGCTGATCCTGTATAAAATGGGATTTATCAGCCTGTACTTTGTTAATGGTTGTTATGAAGGTTGATCCTGAATAAAATGGGATTTATCAGCCTGTACTTTGTTAATGGTTGTTATGAAGGCTGATCCTGTATAAAATGGGATTTATCAGCCTGTACTTTGTTAATGGTTTTTATGAAGGCTGATCCTGAATAAAATGGGATTTATCAGCCTCTACTTTGTTAATGGTTTTTATGAAGGCTGATCCTGAATAAAATGAGATTTATCAGCCTCTACTTTGTTAATGGTTTTTATGAAGGCTGATCCTGTATAAAATGGGATTTACCAGCCTGTACTTTGTTAATGGTTGTTATGAAGGCTGATCCTGTATAAAATGGGATTTATCAGCCTGTACTTTGTTAATGGTTGTTATGAAGGTTGATCCTGAATAAAATGGGATTTATCAGCCTCTACTTTGTTAATGGTTGTTATGAAGGCTGATCCTGTATAAAATGGGATTTATCAGCCTCTACTTTGTTAATGGTTTTTATAAAGGCTGATCCTGTATAAAATGGGATTTATCAGCCTCTACTTTGTTAATGGTTTTTATGAAGGCTGATCCTGAATAAAATGGGATTTATCAGCCTCTACTTTGTTAATGGTTGTTATGAAGGCTGATCCTGAATACAATGGGATTTATCAGCCTCTACTTTGATCCAAGGGTAAGGACAACTACACATGAGTTGCACGTTCAACAAAAACTCTGCATTCTGATGGGAATTAACTGTGCTCTTCTTCTTGTCGACTTGTTCTTTTCTTTATATTAGGCGGACTTCATACAAACGCCCGAGCAAGAAAGAAAAGAAGCAAATCATATCTTCCAGGGCTTATATTTCCTTGCTGTTCACAAGGAAGCTATCAAACCAAGAGTTCCAAGTGGCGAATTGGAAATTAGCCCTCCGTTAATTCCGTTTGTTCTTCTTTCTGATATTGACCTATCTTCTTATACTTATATTCTCTTTTGCATTTCCTACACAAACACAACGGGTGCCGTATGTGGACTAGGACCTGCTTACTCATTCAATAGCACATGAGATCACCCCAGCTTTGTTTTGTGTTTTGTTGGGTTTTTTTTTTTTTTTTTGGGGGGGGGGGTAAGTCCTCGGTATTCCATGATTTGTTGTGTGTACTGTTGTTTGTCTGTTGGTATTTTTTTTCTGTTCAGCCCTGGCGTTATTAAAAAAAAGCCTGTGGTATGATTGCCAATGAGACAACTCTCCACAAGAGACCAAATGACACAAAAATTAACAATTAATCATACGTCACAGTACGGCTTTCAACAATGAGCAAAGCCAACACTGCAATGCATAGTCAACTTTAAAAGACCACGAATTAACAATCTAAAATCATTTAAACGAGAAAACTAACGACACAATTTATGTACAAAAATGAACGAAAAACAAATATGTAACACCGCAACAAACGGTTTATTCTTGACTTTGGAGATTGAAACCACTTTTGGTATATTAGAACTCTGTAAATCTTTATTGTGCTTTGATTTAGTAATAACTTGCTTTAATTTGCTGTGCACATCGTGTATAATCACACCAAATGTATCATATAATGCTAAAAAAGAACTAACGAAATCGCTAACTAATCAATTAACTAAGCTGTACAATAATAGTTAATAGCATTTTTTTCTTTTGTTCTAAATATACATGAAATATTTGCTACTAGACATCAATCAACAGGCAATAGTGAATTATACAATGCTCGAGTCCTAAATGACCACAAATTCAATAGTGAATCAATGGGAAAACTTACAAGATTAAAGAGTACATCTTTATGTAATTTATACGTGTTTCTTGTTTCTCGATTTTTTTATATAGATTAGACCGTTGGCTTTCCCGTTTGAATGGTTTTACACTAGTTAGTAATTTTGGGGCCCTTTGTAGCTTGTTGTTCGGTGTGAGCCAAGGCTCCGTGTTGAAGGCCGTACATTGACCTATAATGGTTTACTTTTTTTAATTGTTATTTGGATGGAGAGTTGTCTTATTGGCACTCACACCACATCTTCCTATATCTATCCATAAAACGATTTTTACAATCATATTGATTTAAAACAAAAGATCAATGATTCATTAATAAAACCGCTGTAAGCAAATCTAACTTTTTATTGTTTTCTGGTGTCTGTTTATTTGAATGCAAAAGTCATTGTACAACGTTTAAAATATATTGGACATCTCTCTATACGGAGCATTACATCTCTCCTCCGGGTGTCCTAGTATAGTCATCTATAGTTGTTTATATTCACTTATTTGATCTCCTATGGTTATATATATATATCAAAATTTACTAATTTTATCATCGGTACAAGTACATCATTCGTAAATAAAAATCAACATGCAGACATATTATACATTCAGGTATTTCACATAAAATATTTCTGGGTAATATTCTTAACAAAGCACAAAACTTTCGGCATTCACCTCAAAAGCTAACAAACCTTCAAATTTTGTTTTCGGAAGTGATATGGTTACAATACTGCTGTCACGACTCAGGTCTTTTAAGAATTGTGTATTTTTGTGCTATTTTGATTCACTCATAAGGTCTTTGCATTGGAAATAAACACATTGATTCTAAAAACCAGTTGTTGGCATGATGCGGGTTATGTTCCTCTCATATATTTTAAACAACTAATGATGAAGACATAAACTTTTAATTAGTTTGATTGATGTCTTCGGCTGGTATGTAACTAACTGCTTGTAGTCATTTGTTGATTTATGTATTATTGTAATTTTGCTTAGTTTTTTTAGTCAATTATGACATCGCACTCGGAGTTTTTCTGAGCCTATTGATAATGTGTTTTTTAAATATCATTGGCTAGAGGTATAGGGGATGGTTGAGATTTCAAAATCAGGTTTAACCCTGCCGTATTTTTTTGCGCCTGTCCCTAGGCAGGAGCCTCGGTTTTTTAAGTTCATTTACATATTATGAAGTTTAGTCTCATAAATCATATTTCCCAGCCGCACTATATAAACTTGATAGATAAACCGATAGTTTGGATGAGCAATTTATAAACTCTGTCATCACTAGGTTATCAAATAATTTCTATTTTACAATGGTGTTGCTATGAAGAAAAAAAAACCGACTGTGCCATGTCAATAGTCAAATACTTTACAAAATCTTATATGTTTTATGCTTTTAAAATCCTTAATCTTAATGCTGTGAAACTGAGGTTAATGTACAGAGAGATTCTTTTTTCTGATATAAGTTGATAATACGTGGATGATGAATAAATGACAGGAAACTCAACAGCACCGTAATAACTATTATATTGTAGTGATACAAATCAGTATACATGTACCTGGGATTATTATACTAATATAATAATAGTCCCAGAGTATACACTGGTTTGTTTTTATATATTATATTAATTGAATAGTTGCATGTATACATAATTGTGTATATCATTCTTATAATAGTGCAGTGCACGTGCATGGTGGCCACTCTTCTGTAAAAAAAAAATCGAATTTTCTAAAAGATTGGATATGTGAAGCCATTCATATTTTCCCGAAAAAAGCAATTACA
>NW_027268515.1:0-30343 GCF_963676685.1 Mytilus edulis | reverse complement strand
CAAAGAGTCGGATTGTGTTGAACAGCTACTTGAACTACTTGTAGAATTAAAGATTGGACCGGGATTTTTTTCTATATCACCAGCTCTATACATGAGATAAAACAACCATAAACACGTGGCAATAATTAAGATGATCAGTAAAATCACCAACGACGACAATACACTCAAGTTCATTTTCTGAAAAATCGTCAAGTTTATGTTTTTGTTTTGAGTAATAGTTCAATTTAACATTCAGTAAAGCATAAAATAACTTTGTTATTTCAATGTTACATATTATTCAACATAGAACATATAAATGTACACCAAAAGATTTGTACTTTGATATGATCAGTAATAACACAAGATGATTTATAGTTTTAAATAGGCGTAGATGCTTAGGCAATCGAGTAGACCGCGAGTAATTTGACCCAACGCGTGCCCTATATGTAATTAGGTCAACGTTTGGCATAACGGTATTATTATAGTAGATACTTTGTGTAATATAGGACACGCGTGGGGGCTTAGTGTGCTCATAATATAAAAATGGTTATAATCGGATCGTGTGTTGGAGGTAACAGTGACTGTCAACAGCTGATAAAAAAAGTAGGACGTGGCTGACTGATAAAAAAAATTAAGTAGGAAAAAGTAAAATATATACAAAATGAAAATGGGGTGGAACATGTAACAGGAAAAACAGGATTTTACCACAACAGTGCCAAACATAGTTGTATTGTTTAAAGAAAATAAATAGTATTAACTCTGTTTGGACATCAAGAGACTTGTCGTTTATCGAGAAAATATATGAGAATAAGTTTTTCATATACTTTTTTATATGTTTTTTTTTTTTTTTTTTTTTTTTGGTGCTTTAATTGATTACAAATAAGCAATGAACAAAGGCTTTTTGAGTGAGTTTGATCTTTTTAACTAATTCAACTTTGCTAAGAGGTGAGTATGTATGTATCACCCTGATTTACTAAAAACAGTTGTATCACAACAAGGTGTATTTTCTATTGATGATAGGTGTTCATTATTTCAGGATAAACGTCGGTGGGGCGGAGCTTATATGATGCTATTATAGTGCAACTGTGATCTATCTATACGTGCTCTAACTGGAGTACTGTTAATGCACGGTTTATTTTTAGCAGTATTAAGGTCACATGAATGAAAATGTGTCAATCTTTTAGCACATCTACCTTTCAGTTGGATAATTGATGGTAAATCTATGCACCCGAGCACACAAATTCACTGATGCTTGCTTTTCCTTTTGTCTATTATATATTAATGACCACACATTGACCTATATATTTATAAATTGTGACTTGGGTGGAGAGTTGTCTCATTGGCACTCATACCACATCTTCCAATATTTATAGTAAAAAAATATTAGTGATGAATTATTACCAAGAATCTAAGAAATCTTCTAAATTATAATTCGTTGGGAAATTTGATATAACCTCCCCCTTTTCCTTAAGTTGTAACAAAAAAGGTTGATTATTTCAAACTACAATTTTATTACATATATACTACAAATAGAAGTCCCCCAAACAAACAAGTGCAAAAATTGTCTTTTTACAATTGGAATTCCTTTCCACGTACATGTTCAAACGAATAGTATCAATCAAGTCAGAATTGCAAATCGGTAAAGACTCAGTCTGATGAAAAGATTCAAAAATTAAAAGTGCAATTGTTGAACACTGACGGTTTCTGGTCGGGCAAGTTAGATATATCTTGCATTGGCTTTGGAAAAGGACTCCTGGTGAGTAGTTCTGTTGATTTATTTGGGGAATCAACTTCCATGTCATTTTCAAGTAGAGCATTTCCCGGTTTTTCCTTTTTCATAGGCGGATTCAACACATCTGAAACTTCATGGAGAATTTCATTAGAAGACCTTTTGTATTTTCGAACAGCCGTCTCGGTCCTATGTCCCGTTCGGGACATAATCTCCTGTTCCGGGATACCAGCGGTGTATAACTGAGTTGCGCAACTTCTTTTGCCCGAGTGGTTTGTGAAATTCCCCTGTAGGCCAGCTTTTGAAGTTATTTCTCTCATGAATCCTTTCAGCTTATTAATGCCGACAGCTTGTTCCCCATAACGAATTGAAGATCCGGCTAGGGGCCTTCGATAAAACGGGCCACGGTTGCCAAGAGCAGCTAAATATTTTTCATAATACTCAGCGATGCAACATCTATCTGCAAAGCAAGAAATTAAAGTTAATAAAGTATAACATGCACAATCAAATGGGTTAATAAAACCTTCTTGCACATTAAATATGCATTTAAAAAAAAAAGTATTTACTATAGTCGTTCAGGAATCAAAAGTGGATTTAGAGGGGCCCAAAAGGGGGAGCGGTAACTGAACTCCCTTATCTGAAATTATCAATCCGCCTATTACGTGGTGTTTTTCATATTGCCCTAGTCATATGCCCAACACGCATATCTTGCCGATATGAAAAGCATCACGTATAATGATACCAGTAACCTATAGGCTATGCAATTTACCAGTCCAATATTAGTATAACCGGGCCAATATCACTTTTAACCAGGCTGTGAAATTGTGTGCTGAATAACTTGAAGAACAAAACTGTAATGGGGGAAAAGAACACATAGAATGAAATTCAAAACAGTATGGCTATGGCCATTGATTGACACATTAAATTCATCCATTGGCTGGGATAATTTACGTGAACGTTTGTCTGTAACGACCACTGTTCACGACGTACATACGATAGACATTTAAACTGTGGGGTCACCAAAAGTTTCTTAACGCCTTTAATTATAAAATAATTCGAAAAATTAATCAGGAATAACCTTTATGTTTTGATTTATATAATTGATATAAATCAAAACATCGTGTTATTTCTGATTAATTTTTCGAATTACTTTATTAAGGTGTTGAGAACCTTTGGTGACCCCATAGTTTAAGTGTCTTTAAAAAGTACATAGTGACCAGTGGTCGTTACATACAAACGTTCACCTAAATTGTCCCAGTCAATGGATGAATTTAATGTGTCAATCAATGGCCACAGCCACACTGTTTTGAATTTCATTCTAAATTGCTTTGAAAAGGAAAACAACGTATAGAAAAGCACTAGCACAAATATTTGATACAGCTTTATAGGCTACAGGATGATACACAACATTTTAAACTCACAATACTAAAACACATATATGGGTCAATACATTGTATATCTTTCTTTCGAGTCATAACAATTGAGTAGATACGTGTGTTTGAATAACCTTTTTTTGGAAATTCATATCTTTGTGGTGTTTTATTTTACAAACTCTTGAATTCGAACATTTGCAGTTAGCCTTTCCATAAGATTGTTAATTAGATTATTTTTAATGCATTGAACTTTCAAAAAAAAAGTCAAGAGTACAGACTTGCCTGTCTAGTTGAAAAAAAGTTGTAATGCCTGGCATCCACTAGACAAGTTAAAAGTTAAATGCATTTTGTGTTTCAGAAAGATAATTTATTTTTTTGAATTTTGATTGGCATTTTTTTTTCTGATCCTGTAGAATGTGTAAACATTTCACAAAGTTGGACGGGTTAAATCTTTGATATAGTTCCTCTCAGATTACATGTAAACATTTCACAGTTGGCTGGGTTACATCTTTGAGATGGTCCTCTCAGGTAACAACCTTAGTGTATTGTTTTGATTTTTTGATAGACATTGCCAATACAGGACAATAGATATTTACACAACAAGATGAGTTTAAAGGTGTAACTGAGTGGACAGTATCAAATTTAATTCTGGTGTTTATTTATTTTAACACCAACAGCGAAAACGAAAATTAAAATCCTCATCAAATATCCAAAAAGATTAGTAAAGAAGTTTTGAATTTTGAATTGTTTTTCAATTTTTTACAATAAACCATTTTTAAAATGAACTTATACTCGCAATTTATTCAGTGGTTTGTTTTCGTTCATTTTTTGTATATAAATTAGACCGTCAGTTTTCTCGCTTGAATTGTTTGACATTTGTCATCAAGGGGCCTTTTATAGCTGACTATTCGGTATGGGCTTTGTTCATAGTTGAAGGCGGTACGATGACATATAGTTGTTTACTTCTGTGTCATTTGGTAAATTGTGGAGAGTTGTCTCATTGGCAATCATACCATATCTTCAGAAATCTGACAGAAGTAGGTTGATGTAATAATAAATGAGACTTGCTGTTACCATAATAAGAGTTTTTTTCCCGAGTTTTAAGATAAAGGGATCCAACTGCAAACAGGGAAAAATATAGTGCGATAATTTTTTTCAGAAAATGTCATTATAATTAATATTAAGTTTAAGAATTTACAGATACATTGACATCTGCTTTTTGTTCAGCGGCAAATATTACATGCTAAATCGAGTCGCTGATATAACTAAAGCCACATACAAATGGTGTTCCTTAATGTTCATGTGGACCCGTTGGCTAAAATTACTGTGTTTTCACCTCAATTTTCACTCCGAGTACAGACAAACATGCCACATGTGCATCTCAAACCTCTTTCCCAACACGGTTTATTTTGGCACCTTCTGGCGGAATGAAAAAAGTGCACGGCAAAATCCTGTTAAGTTTTACGTTACTAATTAAGAATTGAATGCTTCTTTTTGCAACTTCCATTGGGGTGTAAAAGCGTTGACCGAGGTACATTTTGTATGAAGCGCGGAAACGCTTCATTCTAAAAAAAATGTGCGCACGATCAACGCTTTTACAACTCTATGAAGTTAAAAAAAAAAAGAAGCATTCAATACTTTATATAATTACATTTTTAGCTAGAATCATGAAAACACGATTTTTATCATGCTTTTATTTAATTTATCTGTTAATTGTGGGACCTCGTGTCATCATGGATGGTAAATCATATTGTGTAATGAATTGATTAAGGAATAACGCGAGATTGCCAAAAAGAATAACGTATTATAATGAATCATACATCTAATGTAATTATAAATTGCAAAACAAAACATTGATCAACTTTCTTCCTGTGTTTGCTTGGTTGTTTGCAAACAATAGGTAGGCGGAGTTTCAGTCAGTTTTTACATATACTGGGATTTGATTGGACAATAAGAATTGACATGAAATGAATTTAATGTTTATTGTCCAATCAAGTTCCAGTAAATATTAAACAAACATCCAAACAAATATAGCAAACAACAAGTTAATCAATGACTTGTTTTCCATTCTGTTATAGAAGTTCTGTAAACAAAACAAAAATATAATATTTAAAATTTATTTATCTAGGGCATGTTATGCTTAAAATATTTTCCAAATGCATAGATTTGTATGTACTCAGTAAATTTTGAGGTGAAAAATCAGTCATTTTAATAGACAAAGGGTCCACATGAACCAAAACACCTAAGACGCATACAGTGCTTATGCGTATTATACAAATATTATACATTTTGTTTTTTTTTCAAGTAAAGAAATAGATTTTCAGTTTAAACATAGCCTTATCCAATCAGACCTTTTAGTATTAAATGGTGTTCACCGCTTCTAAAAGTTACTGAACAAACAAAACAAAAACTCACCTTTAGTTTTTGAACAGAAGTGTTTAATATCTTTACTTTTCACATGAAGCTGGTTTAATCCTCCGCTGAAAGTTTTACTAGTCCTACCAGTGAAATGGATGAATCTACTTTCGGAACCGTCACATCCGATAGAAAACTGTTCACACTCCAAATTTCTGTGCTCATCATAACCCCGCAAACCAAACAGTTTACAGTTGTAAAAGAAAACTGTATTTTGTAACGCCACGGAATTGTCACAGCCGAACACTCCAGAATTCCAAATTTTTTCTTCGTCCTCTTTGGTGATGGGGTCGGCCTGTTTCGTAGTACTTCCGAGTCCCCGGGAGGCTAATTCCTTCATTTAGCGTTTAGTACCTTACGGAAAACGGCAAACCTAATGTCATTTTCATTTAGAAAATTCTTGTCATGGATTTCCTCGTCTCTCAAATGTCTCAAAAGTCCACAAATTATATAATACAGTGATTTTGGGGGGTATTCAAGTCCATCTTGTTTCCGTACTTCAACAACAAACCGCTGTAGACATCTGTCCATGGTTTCGGCATCCATATGCTTTAAAAGGGGGATATTCTCATTTTCTTTGTTTCTTTGTTCCCTCCATTTCATGAATGCTTCCACAGCCCATTTGGTATTTTTTTCTGTATTTGGGTTTTTCTGGGAGTTTATTAATTTGTCCAAGTCCTCTTTGCTTGCCGGATTCCCAAATCTCTTTTCACAGGACTCTACCATTTTGGTTTCCTCGCCAAAACCCAGGAAAAAGTTTGGTAAATCATCGTCAGGTTCCAAATATTCCGCTACACATTGAGAAATGGTCATATGTGATAGGGATTCTGTACACGCATACTCTTGTTCCATGTGGTCGGCTACTTGAGACAGAATTATGTCCAGGTCGTCATCAAATGCATTTGTCAGGGATGTGCTTGAACTGGCCCCAAAAACGTTTTGAGTCCCCATTATGAGTGGTTTGGGTTCGGGAATTTGAGACATAACTATGTTTAAGCCATCATTAAACGGGTCTTCATAACTTGTATTCGGCTCCATGGTTTTTAATATACTAAATCATTTGTGCCGGCGTAAAAACACGTGGGTCAAGAAACTCGTGCAATTTTCAAACAGGAATTGTTTACATAAGACTTGTGTCTCTAAAACAAAAGGTCTGAATTTTGATTGGTTGTGATACAAAACATTAAGAGTATATTTAATTGTGTGTATCTTCATTTAAACAGTCTCGGGGGCACGCCCCCTCGACAGTTTAAATCAAGATACACACAATTAAATATACTCTAAATATTACTCACTGTGTATCATCGCCACCGGAAATTGGGTACTAACGAAGCGGAGAGAAATAGAAAAAAAAGTAAACAAGTGAAGAATTCATTCAATTTAAAGCATTTCCACTCATGTGATGAGGGTGCCGCTTAAGAAATGATTTTCTGGTATATAATTCTTTAAATTATTAGGGCGATAAGTATAAAATTGATACAAGATTTTGAGTAATACTCCAAAACTTGCCACTTAGTACCGGAAAATTTCGAGGTCGATCATCCTCTGTCGCCCCATTCTCAAGATATTGAACTGTTTTTCATTATTTTTCCAGACACGTTTTTAGATTATTATAGTGCGGCATCATATTTACTGAAATTTTGTTGTCAAAAACATGTTTTTTAAAGAATATGGACAAAAACATTGATTGTTTGTTGTACGGCGAATTGCAGGACGTTGTACGGCGAATTGCAAAATAACAACTTTTGTCTGTACGGCGTCTTGCAATATATTATAATTTTAAGAGGAAATTAATCGCTGTTTAGATAATATCAAGTGACGATATTTTGTTGATATCAAAGCTTTACAGGCTTACAAATATACCAAATGTCTTACTTATCAAATATTATTAAATATATGCCGTTAATTCAGTTCAGAAGGCCTCGTTGCGTACCGCTATTTGATTTTGTACAAAAAGGTTTTTTTCAACCATATTATTCTAAATACATTTATATATCGTTATACTACTAACGACTGTTCTCTTATTTGTTGTTTGGTTGAAATTGTGTAAGTTCAATAAAATAAACCGTCCATTCATCTTTTGTTGGTGCTGGCTTTTTTTTATAGATAAAAACAGTGGAGATGTGGTATGATAGCAAATAAGATAACTATCCATCAGGATAAAATAAAGTGTATGCAAGCAATTATATGCTATTGTACGGCCTTCAACAACGAAAACTCGTACCTTATAGTCGGCTATAAAAAGCACCGACAGAAAAATGTGGAAGGACTCAACAAGAAAACTAACGGCCTAACTCATATACAGTGTAACAAAACAATTTATGAAAACAACAAATCAGATAGAGATGAAGCAACGACAACCACCGAACCACAGGATCGAGAATTCGGACAGGCAAAATTAAGAAAAGACTTTGTTTTCATCGAAAGTAAGGAGAAACAAATCGTGAATTGCATTTCGAATTAATTTTCTTGTCAGTTTCTTTTTGAAAAAATGTCTTTTGCATACATCCTAAATGATGTCAAGCAAATGGTGTTTCTATCTAATGCATTTTATCTAATGCATAATTAGATAGGAGGAGGGGTCCGTTAACATGTTAACAACATCCCGATTTTGGCAAAAACAGTTAACAACAAATTTTAAATGCTGATAAGAGTTAACAGCAACTTTAATTTACCCTTTTTTCCAAACGAACCCAAAAGCAATGAAAAGGGCAAGTGTATATCTTCAATGTATTCAAAAGTTTGAAAACCACTGTATAAAGTCGCAGAAATGCCAAGCTCCATAAGGAATCTTTATAAAGTTGACTAATTTTCAGAAGACACACGCAAGTACCATATTTTTTTTATTGACACATGGCCAGACAATTGAACGGATGGAAAAGCAGACGGAGTGATTGACTCCAAGAAAAAGGACTATGTCATGAATAATCGAAAATGCTTCAAACAGCAAAAGGGAGGCTTCTTCTGGTTATGTATATTGTTTAGTAAATGTTTTATGTCATCAGTCGTAGCAAACTTGGGTTATCGTCATGACGTAGGAAAGTGTAACACCCAGATAGTATGAGTGAATACTATAGGGCGCGAACATTGTTTTTTTTTTATGGCGGGGGCTCTTCTATACTATTAAACGAGAAGACCTCATTTTGGGTGTCGCTTCTCTTCTTTCCACAATAAATTAATCATCATGCCTCTGTGTCCTATGGGTACAGTGCATAATCGTATTTGTCATCCATTCATATGGTTATTCAGATTGAGTTATTTTGGGTGAAAAACGAGAAAAAAGACGTCCGGATATGTTTCCGTCATTGGGCGAAATTTTAAGTCAGATTAGACTTCCGGTTTGCGTTTTTCTGTATACTTTGAACATACATTAATACTACGAATACAGTGTATTTTCTGTCTTATATCCGTCATTGGACGAAATTTAAGTCAGATTAGACCTCCGGTTTGCGTTTTTCTTTTTACTTTGAAACAAATACATATACTACGAATAAAGTGTATTTTCTGTCTGATATCATTTTCAAGTTTACTATCCACGGCAGTCACAGGGTTTATTTAATAGAGAGGGTCTGAATAATATACCAATGACCGCTGTGGATCAATTATTAAACTGAGAATTGACTGTAAAAAGAAAATACACTTTCGGGACGTCTGGAACGGGTGTTTTTAAGATCGAAATTTCAGGATTGACCATTTCGGGATCCGGGATTTCTTTTTTTTTTTCAAATTTCGGGATGTCGAGGTATTTAATTTGTATAATAAATTCATAACCTCGGGATTCATGTTTTCAAGCCCGGGATATTGGGATCAGGCACCCTACGCAGTGGCGGATCCAGAAATTTTCATACGCAGGGGCCCGTTGACTGCCTAAGAGGGGCCCGCTCTGGTCATGCTTCAGTGATTCCCTATATAAGCAACCAATTATTTTCCAGAAAAGGGGGGCGCCCCTAAATCTGCCTCTGCCCCGACCCCCCTTTAATGAATGTTCATAATATACAGATAAACGCTAAAATTATTCATGTGTCATTAAAATTAATAGAGATCAAACAAAAAAAGGAGGAGCCGGGCTAGAAAAACAATTATCCTGACCCAAATTACCTATGTCTTTATACCTTTTCTGAAATACTCAAGTCACTAAATGCTTTACAAAAACAAGAAGATGTGGTATGAATGCCAATGAGACAGCTCTCCACAAGAGACCAAAATGATACCGAAATTAACATTTAAAGGTCACCTAACGGCCTTCAACAATGAGCAAAAGCCGATACTGCATAGTCTGATATAAAAAGGCCCTGAAATGACAATGTAAAACAATTCAAATGAGAAAACTAACAGCCTTATTTATGTACAAAAAAATGTACGAAAAACAAATATCACTGAACCACTGAATAACAGGCTCCTGACTGGAATGTTCATAATACATGTACACTAAATGTATGTTCATAATGAAATTAATAGAAAACAAAAAAATGTGAATTTTTGAAATAAAGGAGGAGGATTAAAACAAACATTTTACTGTCCCCAAGTACCTATGACTTTTGATACTTTTCCTGAAATTCTCAAGTTATTAAATCTTTTACAAAATTCTTCCTACAACACTTTACATCCTTTCAAATACGCTCTAAATGCCCGCGATTTCGCGGGTGTGTTCTAGTATAAATTATGGTTACATCTCAGTCAGGGTATTCATGCGACTCATTGCTTACATGATTTTATTAAAAGGAATGTTTACTGATTTTTATTTTAAATCATCAAAACCAGTGTATAAATCAGAAAAAAAAACATGTAAGGTGTCACAAGTTGAAGCGCTCTTTCATCTCCAAGTCCCAATTAAGAACTCTGATCTGATATAAAAAAAAAGCCTTGGTCCATCTTTACATTTCTGAAGTCTTAGACTACAACATTTTACATCAATTTGAGAACCTTATAGTCCTCATTTTACGGCCTCGTCTACCAGGCCACACTGTTCAGTTATTTTACGAATTGCAAATTGAAAAGGTAATTTATTTTTCACAATTCCGTCCAGGTACTCTGGGTCAACATAACTTATCAAACATTCCATATACATCTGAATTATTTTCATCATAGGACTGACCAGAGTTTTAGCTGGATAAGAAGTGGCCTTTCCTTTTAACGTTTCGGGTACATTACAAATAGAAGGCAGATATAACTACATTGGTTAGACGTATAAAGAGGGGCAAGAGATATCCCTAAACATGTTTAACACTGCCGCATTTGTTGCACCTGCATGACCCAACTTGAGTCTGTAACCTTTGCTACATTTTTATATAGTCTTGTATTTATTTCATTTTTTAAATTTTGGTTCATTTATATGTTTCAAGAAACAAACATTGAACTTCTACCCCCTTTTTGTAGGTAAATGATTGCTCACTTAGGAGACAGCTTCAGGTATATCAATACACAGTTACAAGTGTAGTTTCGCATTATAGCCATGGCGAATTTTCTAAATATGAAAGTTTTTGTACAATTGAATTGATTTTTAGATAGTTGAATAATAATATAGCCTTCCTAGTGGGTTTATATGAACACTTAGATTGTTTTTAGCATGTTTTATAAGACATTTTTCGGTTTGAACGTCCATACGTTCCTATCCGTACCGCCATAGATTTAGAAATTTTGTATTGTTTTTCAACAAAGATTTGACGCTCGATCTTTTCAATTTTATGGAAAAAACAGCAGAAATGCATATGATTTTTTTTACCTTTTGATAGATATATGTCTATGGTTTCAGGAAAGGTATCACTCTTATTGATTGAAATTTTCCTTTGGACCAAATTTTTGAGATCTTTGTGACATGTTCAACCCCCTATTTTGCAATATTTGGTATCAAATAAATGCTGATTGTTGCCATGGTTAAACAAAAAAAAAAGATTATATTTCACCATTATTACTATTGAAAATCAAATCTATGGACGATTCTCTTTCCATAAATATACACATGCATAACTCAAATAGTAAGCCTTATTTAGTAGGAAGAAAGGGAAAGAGGGTGTTTAAAAATTATGAGTGTCATTTCTAAGTTTTTTTCCTATCTGTGAATTGACACCCCACCCTAGTGCATAATTTTCTCGTTGCGTTGGGTTTTTTCTTCTATTTGGTCGGGCTTCTGTTTCTTTGACATTTTCCTCATTTCCATTCTCAATTTTATCAAGGATTTACTATACTCAAAATTTTTTTTAAAGACATGTACAGTTACATATATGCTGTTTATGTCACTCCTTTGCGGAAGCAACGTAAAGAAAGAGATGGACAGCAGATTTTAATGTGATTCTTGTAAATAACAGTTAAGATCAGTTAACAGAGAAAATAATGTCAAAAACAGTGAACACTTTAAGTATTAAGTAACAGATAACCAGAATCTCAATTTCAAATAAACAGTTAACAACATTGCAAATTTTAACAAAACGATTACAGACAGTGGGTCGTAAACAGTTAACAGTTTTTAAAATTTATCAGTCAAATAACAGTTTTAAACAAATTAAAACCTTGAAAAGGACAAAAACAGTTTAATATAAAAGGGTACCCCCCCCCCCCCCCCCCCCCCCCCCAACCTTAGATATTTGAACTTAATATTTTATTTTCTTTGAAAGGACGGTAAATAACTATTCTAAAATTAGCAAGTTGCCGTACAGCTGAAAACAAGTTGCCATACAGTAAATTTGTCAACACGAGCAAGTTGCCGTACTCTAGACTTTACTTTTTATGATCTATATTCTTAAAATTACATCTTTTTGACAACAAATTTCAGTAAATATGATGCCACACTATAATAATCTAAAAACGTGTCTGGAAAAATAATGAAAAACAGTTCAGTATCTTGAGAATGGGGCGACAGAGGACGATCGACCTCGAAATTTTCCGGTACTAAGTGGCAAGTTTTGGAGTATTACACAAAATCTTGTATTAATTTTGTACTTATCGGCCTAATAATTTAAAGAATTATATATCAGAAAATCATTTCTTAAGCGGCACCCTCATCAAATGAGTGGAAATGCTTTAATTGAATGAATTCTTAACTTGTTTACTTTTTTTTTCTATTTCTCTCCGCTTCGTTAGTACCCAATTTCCGGTGGCGATGATACACAGTGTTACTTGGAGTATTGTAGGCTAAGTCTAAAAAGAATCGTCTTTGATTTCTTTGTAATATAACTTATGCAAAAGTGAATTTTCTTAATTATTCATCGTGACTGATATTCATCAGAAAATAATATTGTAGGAGTTCCGGTATTTTGAGTAAAGGGTGCAAAAAAAGCTTAAACAATGCAAGAAAATAAAACAAACACAAAAAAAAAACACAGAAAAAAAAAACCACCAACAACTGAAAACCCAACAACATAACCAGAGAAAAAAAGGAAAAAAAGGGGGGAGAGAAAAAAAAAGTAAGTAAAAAGCCAACGGGAAACGGGAATACAACTTATTTCGACCTAAGGGGTAGAATACAAGGACACTTTGAATTACATGTAGTATAGAAGATAACTATTTTTAGCATTTTTTTTTTACATGTATCAAAGTAACAATATGTATACATTTTCATAAGTACTAATAGTCAAATGAGTACAGGTGTACGCTTGATTAATCTAAAATTTTCACTGTAGAGGAAAATTGTAAATGTGATATTTGTTCATCGATTTTAATTGGTTGATCATTTATAAGTAACAAAGAGCACTCGTATAAAGTTAAACAGTAACGTCACTAGCTGGTTGTTCGCTGACCCTGTCATGACCATTTGACGCGTACTGCATTTCTGTTTCTTGGTTGTCTTCAATCTCGTTTATTTCAGTAAAGTTATCGGATTGGAAAACATAGTCATTCAGATCATACATACGTGTGACGGCGTGTTTTTTGTTGTCCTTCCCAATAATCATGACCTTTCCATCAACCACCCAGGTTGCCTTGAGTCTATGGTTGTGCACGTACGCTCTAGCTTTGAATGCTATTTCATCTCGCGTCTTTGTTAGGTCTTGGTTTATACAGATATCTTGAAGACCTGGGATTTCTCTAAGTTTCTTGGCCGATTTTAAAATTTCGACTTTTAAATCATGCTTTGGGAACCTTGCGATGATTTGGCGAGTTTTATTTTCCCTGAATTTTCCTGTGCCATGGCTTACGCTAATGTCATCATCTTTTATGTTCACTCCTATCCTTTTTACTATGTCAATCACCTTTTCAGTAGTATTTTCACCTCTTGAAAAAGGCACACCACTTAAACGGAGAAGACCTTTTCTACTGTGCTGTTCGAGATCGTCAACGTTTTCTTGTAGTTTAGTGTTTTTTACATGCAGCTCATTTAGTTGGTTTGTTTTTATTTTAATGGTTGTTTCCAGTTTACATTGTTTTTTCTTCTATGTCGTTTATCCTGTCAATTAAGTGTTTTTGTATTTCGTTTACAACCCTCTCGACGGTCTTGTCAATATCGTCTTTCAGTAGATGCTTAACAGTTTCAGCTATCCTAACTATATCAATTTCAGTCAAAGATACTTTAGGAAGCAAGTCTGATGGATTACTCATTTCGTCTTTTCCTCTAGAATAACAATCTGATTGTTCTGACTCGCTGTCTGTGTCCGACTCGGAGCTTATTTCACTATTTGTACGTTGTCTCTTGTCCTCAACTTGCGACGACGGTGATGGTTTAGAAGATTTTCGGCGTCGACGTTTTTTAATGTTTAATGGGGTTGTTGAGTAAGTTTCGTCGGAGTCGCCTCCCTTCATCTACTCAGTTATGAAACAATCACTATATATATAAATATATATAAATGTACAATATAAATATTTTGGTTTTCAGTTTGTAGTTGGTAAGTTAGAGACCAGTTGTGAGGCGTATTTGCATCACCAAAGTCATCAAAGCCAAATTCAAAATGTTAGATAAAAGTTCATCCACGTACTAATGGCTGTCGTTGTTTTGGTGTGGTCTCGTAGAAAAATTATCCATAAGTAGGTTCATTTAGACACAAAATTCATAGTTCATGCACTAAAGTGTTTTCCTAGAGTTTAACAAATACACTGCTGTGGTAAAATGTGTTTGAAGTTGTGTTATTTACATTTTATCGGGATTTTTCACCAAGAGTCATTTACCCTACCTGTTGGCACTAGGGTGCACTCGATCCTATATTTTGACTCATAGAAGACGCTTATTTATTGATCATTGGGAGTTCTGCGGCTTATCAATAAAACTTTGTGCATAAAACATGTAGTCCGATTAAACAAGGAAATACCTGATTACAATATGTGTAATAGTTACCTTGTGATTTGATTGTAGTATGTGTAATGCTTTATCAAAGGCTACAGTGTGACTAACAGTCTAGACTGCTTTTTTTCATTAAAAAAAGAATTCAGTAAATATTTATCGCTAACTATCGAGTGAGATGTATTAATATTGTAAAAAAAAGAAGATTTGTCAGTGCAAGACGATAAGTGTACAGACTTTCACAAGAAACAGTTTGCTAGAACTTTGAGATTGTACTTGCCTGCTAATAACACTTTATGTAATGCAGTTCTTTTAAATTGCCCAGTGTGGTTTACATTTGCACCATATTCAAGGAGCTTGGCAACTACTAATGGAAGAAGACGTTCTACTGCTAATATCAAAAACGAATCTTGATCTGACTCCTTTATGTTTGGATTGGCTCCATGCTCTAAAAGTAGGGAGACTTTGCTGCACAAATCTTTATCTGTCTTCGATACATAGTACGACGTCTCAAGTAAGTTTTGGGATCTTATTATTGCTTCAATCGGAGTCATACCAGTTCTATCTGTCTGGTTCGCTGAAGCCCCGGCCATTAAGAGTATTTTGATTGTTTTTGAAAAATCTACAAAATAAGCGGATGATTACATATTTTTCTCATTAAATTTTGCATATATATGTAACACTACCAAACGTGTCCGGTTTTCCCCAACCATGCCTCTTTTGCCAAAACGTGTCCCTTCATTCACAAATCGCTCAAATGTGTCCGATTTGACATCCCTCAAATGTGTCCAGGTAAAAACACTAGAACGTCTCAAAACTCTAATATACCTCCGTGAATCAAAAACTTTTACGGCAATTTTGTGTAGTACGTGTCAATATGATAAAATACTTCGGGTTCGGTTGGATTCTCAAAAAAACTCGAGGTAGCTACCCTTAGAAATCTAACAGAATATGAAGTAGTCCGTATAGACAAATTTTCAGGACATGCTACACTACTGCGCACAGTGACTTCTGCTCTCATATAAACAGACACCAGGTTAAAAAATAAAACAATTACATTTTCTTATTTACTTCCAGCGGTTTTATTAATTTTTTATTTATTTAATTATCATTGTTTTAAAATACAGATTTACTAGATTATGGAGTGTGTGTCCGAGCGAGAACTTTTCTTGTTCATTACTTTAGGAATATTTATCAAAATGTAGTATTTCAATGTGGTCGGGTTGTTGTCTCTTTGACACATTCCCTATTTCCATTCTCAATTTTAATTTTAGATATAGGTATTTCTCAACGAACAATGTTATACATTTTTGCTTGTAGCCTTTCACTGTAAATAATTTGGGCATTTAATATCATTTATTCCCCTCAACAATGGTTATTTATATTACGCATCATTGCAAGCTTAATTTGCAACACTCACGTAACTATTGACTGCTTATTGCTTAATTTCCCGCGGCAAATATGAGATGCGAATTTAGAAAAAGCATGAACATTGCAATTCATTAGTTTTGTACTGTAACATCCTAGTTTACTAAGTGAACTCTATTGTACTCATATCGTCAGATGATGCCTACATGTTTTTATAATGTATGAGGGTAATGCACGACTTGATTCATGCAGAATTTGTTTCTGTGCTTTTAAAAGAGAAATATTATGGTGTCATATGAACCAAACACGTTTGACCTTCTTTTAAAAAAATTGAATGGACACAATTGGGCGCTCAAAAACAGATTATCGTTTTGGCGCCATTTTGCAACTAGACATGTATTGCAGTTTAGCGACGTCATATGATGACGTTTGAGGGAATTGGACACGTTTTAGGGATAGACACATTTCAGAGTGTTAAATATATATAATTCTTATATGATTTCATATCTATAAATACTTGAACGGGATTGGTCAATTACATTGTTTCCACTCGGTTTACACCTCGGTTTACTCTGTTTACACTTCGATCATCACCTCAGAAACTAACAAAACCTTTAAATAGACTTATTAACAAGGGAAATAATTACGATACTGTTGTCAGGTCATAAAAGATTGCACATTTTGGCGTTAATATTGATTCACTTATAGGGTCTTTGCATCGGAACTAAACACATTTATTCAAAAACCAGTTGTTGGCATGACACAGGTTATGTTATTCTCATATATGTTATGATGGTATGATACTAAACCTCTAACGGGAAGGATTGTGCCTGATATTCATATGATTAAATCATAATCTTTCAATCAGTTTAATTGAAGTCTGGAGCTGGCATGTCAGTTAACTGCTAGTAGTCTGTTGTTATTTATATATTATTGTCATTTTGTTTATTTTCTTTTGTTACATCTTCTGACATCAGACTCGGACTTCTTTGAACTGAATTTTAAATGTGCATATTGTTTGCGTTTACTTTACTACATTGGCTAGAGGTATAGGGGGAGGGTTGAGATCTCATAAACATAATTACCCCCGCCGCAATTTTGCGCCTACCCCAAGTCAGGAGCCTCTGGTCTTTGTTAGTCTTGTATTATTTTAATTTTAGTTTCTTGTGTACAGTTTGGAAATTAGTATGGCGTTCATGATCACTACACTAGTATATATTTGTTTAGGGGCCAGCTGGAGGACGCCTCCGGGTGCGGGAATTTCTCGCTACATTGAAGACCTGTTGGTGACCTTTTGCTGTTGTTTTTTTCTATGGTCGGGTTGTTGTCTCTTTGAAACATTCCCCATTTCCATTCTCAATTTTATAGTTTCCGAAACTACTATCATACACTTCAGTAATGTATTCATGTGCAAGACACATACACAAATGGATCTCGGGATTTTCATCAAATTGAGATTGAAAAACAAAAATCAAAACAGTAGACTTGTTTCTTTTTTAATGCATATGTTGTGTACAAGTTATCATTTTGTACAAATTATAATTTGTACAAAAAAATTGTACAAATTATAATTTGTATTTTGACTTTGTACAAATTATAATTTGTACAAAAAGTGCCTGTACAAATTATAATTTGTACAAAATAAGGCTAAATTTCACTTATAACTTGTACAACAATTTATCATATGGATATTGTGATAAAAATGTATTGATACCCACTATAAAAACTGTTCAATGCTATTTTTAAATTCATATTGATTCCTTTATTTTGCCTTGAGGTTATAAATTGAACTCCTGTTCACTGGTGTTTCACATGGTCATTTACAAAAGTAAAAGTTAAGGTGTTAAAAAAATGGCTAGTATTGTTGATCAACAGGATAAATTTTATCAAGAAGTTCAGCAATTTGCTGAGAATAATACATCTAAGCACAACCATCTTTATACTAGGGACAAATTGAATGAGTTAATTTCTAAAGTTAAAAATGCAAAAGAGGCATCGAAGAAAAGTGACCAAGACAGACATTTGCTAAAGAAATATGATATTATTGAAGTTGCAGATATTGAAAAGCTCATCAAAAAAGGAGGAAATGGTAAGTTTTGTTTTGTTTTATATGACAAATATAGAAGGGGGTCTGAAATCGAATGTAAACAAAAATCTATCCCATCCTGGAATTTTAATTGATTGATTGATTGTTGGTTGCTTAAGGTTCAGTGGCAAATATTTCATGCATATTCATGACGATGTATCAAAATAATCAAACTATGCAACCTAAAATCGTAACTCTATATGATCACAGTAAATAAGGGTGAACACGTATTATTTAAGGAACTTTAGGTCACAAAACAGACGACAATATGAGCTTAACTATTTCACAGATCTGCTTATATTTATAATATTTGAACAAGAATATTGCTTTTAGGGCTCATAACATAATTATCTTCAGAACAAAATACAAGTTTAGTTTTGTGCCATACTCAAAATGGTTTAATTCTTACTTTCAGATGACACCATACTTTACTACTTATCCATTGAGGATATGTATGATATCATAAAAACAGCACATGTTGGGGTCGGTCATGGAGGTCTCCATAAAACTAACAAAGAACTCAAAAAACATTTTGCTAACATTAGCCGGGAAGCAATACGCATATTTACAACCAACTGTGAACAATGTATCTTGAAAAGAAAGCGTTCTGACATATCAAAACTTGTTGTTAAACCTATAATTTCTGCTGACTTCAACTGTAGAGGGCAGGTTGACCTTGTAGACCTTCAATCTGTCCCCGACCAGGAATTTAAATGGATAATGCATTATCAAGATCATCTTACCAAATTTAGTGTGCTTAGAGCTCTGAAATCTAAGAGAGCTGCTGAAGTTGCGTATCAATTACTTGACATTTTTCTTCTCTTTGGTGCACCCCATATCCTCCAAAGCGATAATGGAAGAGAGTTCACTGCACATATAATTACTGAACTGAAATCGTTATGGTCAGAATTAGTAATAGTTCATGGACGACCAAGACATCCCCAAAGTCAAGGATCTGTAGAAAGAGCAAATGCAGACATTAAAGAAATGCTCATATCATGGATGAATGACAATGACACACGACAGTGGTCTGAAGGTTTGCGCTTCGTGCAATTTCAGAAAAATAGATCATATCACAGTGTAATTGATCAATCGCCTTATCATGCTCTGTTTGGTTCTGACCCAAAGATAGGTTTATCTTCATCTTCTTTGCCCAAGGAACTTTTGCCAAATCTTGAAACTGAGGAAGATCTGGAGAAAGTGTTTAAAGAGGTTTCAGAGGAGAACAGTGAAATTGAGATTGATGGAACGGATGAAAACACAGATGCTGAATCGGTAGAATCAGAAAGAGAACTTAACGATTCTGGATCAACAAGTACAACTATTGAAGTAGTATCAGAGGAAGTCGAAACCCCAATCATTCGTGCTAGAAAACGTGCATTGTCTGGCCAACAAATCCAAGCAGATGTCCTTACAAGAAATACAAAACAGAAACTGAGTGAGTTATCTGTTGGAGACAATGTTATTATCCCAATACCACAATATGACCGAGCACCGACCGATCCAAGGAACATACAAGGTGTTGTTGTAGAAGTAGGAAATTTTGGATATCGTGTAGGGACAATAGCTGGTAATTTATCAGGAGTCTTAAGCAGAAACCAACTAGAATCAATTAGTGACTCTTCTTTGTCAGTTACACAAATTCCAGATTTACAACTTTCCCTTAGGGAAGCTGTGAAAAAAATTTCAAAAACTGGTGGACAGGGTTATCTCTCTTGCAAATGTAAAGGCGGTTGTAACAATTCAAAGTGTAAATGTAAAAAGCAAAATGTATTGTGTAATTCGAGGTGTCATGGTTCGCTAACCTGCTCAAACAAATAAGAGCATTATATATTATTGTATAGTATTGTAAATAGAGTTATCAGTGTGTTTCATATTGATTCGTAATTAAAATTGAATTTATTTTTTATCATTTGATTTGAAACTTATTATATTTAAAATATTGTACAAGTTATAAGTGAAATTTAGCCTTATTTTGTACAAATTATAATGTGTACAGGCACTTTTTGTACAAATTACAATTTGTACAAAGTCAAAATACAAATTATAATTTGTACAATTTTTTTGTACAAATTATAATTTGTACAAAATGATAACTTGTACACAACACATATATAACAGAAAAGAAATAATAATAAGTTTTGAAAATGTATAACATTTAGATTCGTATATAATTCCGGGAAATTTCACAACTGATTTGACGAATTTACGTCATGGCAAAACACGACGTCATACGATTGAAAACTGTCAGACGGAAGAGTATTTCGTTACTTGTACGCTTCAAATTCGGATGATATCTAAGTAAAATGAAATTTTGAGGTAGATGCTATTTAATTTTAGATTCTGTTGCATTTTTCGGACATTCGTGGTTTTAAGAAGGTCAAGATGGCGGCGTACTCCTTAGTTACGACATGCCATTGTGCTTTTGATGGTAAATATGGTAGCCATCAAACAAATAATGTAAATTAAGAAGAATTATAAGGATTAAACTCATTTTTCTTGAGGTTATTGATTTGTAAACTGGGTCTCTTACTCACAAACTTGACATACAAGTCTTTGACCCTCTTGCTGCCGGAGGGACACATATGTCCAAACCGGCAGTGCCGGAGGGACACATATGTCCATGGATAAATTTATGCAAGCTTCTTATCAATGCTGTATCTCTTTCAATTAAAATACGGAAGAATAAACAGGGTTATGTTTTTCTCCAATTGGTCCCAAATGTAGTGGTCATTTTGTCGTGACGTCATATATCGAATGACGTTGTTGTTTGGCATGTTACGTCACAGACGTTGAGCTGTCGTATTTTCCGGCATATGAAATGCAACCTTGAAAAACGGTCGGCAGCAAGAGGGTTAACCGCCCCGGTTTACCCAAAAATAACATCTAGAAAAGATTTGTTTTATCCTATAATAAATGAGGAGATGTAGTATAAATGCAAATAAAACAAATCTTCACCAAAATTTAAAAGACGAGAATATAGGCATTTATAGACTACCGTACAGCTTAGAACTAAACAAAATACCTTATAGTCGGATATAAAAAGCCCGAACATGTTCACGTTGAAATGTTAAACAATTAGAAAAAAGCTGGCCTAAATTATAACAAAATAATACACGAAAATTATATGACAGACGAAACAAGAAAAATAATAATTGTGGCGTGGTTAATATAAAATAAGATATGTCATAATTGCCAATGAAACAACCTTAAAAATGAGACACAATGACAAATGATGTGAACCACTATAGATCTGCATACGGCCTTTAACAATGAACAAACCCATATCACATAGTCAGCTATAAACAAACCCGAAATAACCAATATAAAACAATGCAACGCAAAAGCTAATGGCTTGATTTATGTACATCAATGTATCCATGGAAGAATTTAGTAAAGGTGTTTAAGTAATTTTGAGTAACAAAATCCCGACTTTACCAGTAAAACATTTATTACGTTTACAAAACATGTGTTTTCGGGCTCAAGCCTTCCCTTACCTGGAACATTGGCAACAAAATAACAAACGTTAAGTCAGTAGCAACTAGCTTAACTCAAAATACAGGTACGAATCACACAACAATTAGTATAAAACCAATAGTAACAAAACACATAACAAGAGGCTGTCACAACGACAGCAAACCGGATTTATTAATATTTATTTGTGTCCTGGCAATATCACAAGAACCATTACTGATGAATGGTGAAATGAAAATCGTCAATATCAAATTTGACCTCCATTTTGTCATCAGTATCAACATCTTAAAATTTGAAAAGCTTATAATATAAGATTGAATGGTTCATGAGTAAATATATATGCAACAACGTGAATGGAAACGCCATTTCACAATCTTTCAAGAACCATAACTCCTGAACGGTAAAAGTCAAATCGTCATTATTGAACTTGACCTCTATTTTGTCATCAGTAACAACATATTAAAGTTTGGGAAGCTTTGGTAAAACAGTTCATGCGTAAATGCACAGACACGACTGGATACACCATTTTTCAATCTTTCAAGAACCATAACTCCTGAACGGTAAAAGTCAAAATCGTCATTATTGAACTTGACCTCCATTTTGTCATCAATAACAACATATTAAAATTTTGAAAGCTTAGGTAGAACAGTTCATGCGTAAATGCACGGACACGACTGGAAACTCCATTTTTCAATCTTTCAAGAACCATAACTCCTGAACGGTAAAAGTCAAAATCGCCATTATTAAACTTGACCTCCATTTTGTCACCAGTAACAACATATTAAAATTTGGGAAGTTTAGGTAGAAGAGTTCATGCGTATATGCACGGACACGACTGGAAACTCCATTTTTCAATCTTTCAAGAACCATAATTCCTGAACGGTAAAAATCAAAACCTTCATTTAGTTGTCAGTAACACATATTAAAATTTTAAAAGCTTTGGTTGAACGGTTCATGAGTTAATGCACGGATAACATTTGATTGCCGCCCGCCCCGCCCGCCCGCCGTACATCCCCAAATCAATAACCGACATTTTTGTCACAAAAATCCGGTTAAAAAGGACTAATTGCAGTTACTAAAAACAAGTTGAAAGCATATTAGAACTCATAAATGAATCATCTTCTCCCAGACTAAAGTATCTGCATCTTCCTTTTTTAAACTGTTGCATGAATGAGTATGATTGTTGGATAAATGATCACGACCGTTAGATAGTCGTTATATTTGTATGTATTTGATTGCACAATTTGTAAAAAACAAATTATACAAATATGCTATGTATTTTTTTATGAATTTATATTAATGTATGTAAAATATACATCTATAGAGGTAAAGTTATTTCCTCTATTGTGCAAGGTCAGACATAAAAGATCATCATTTAATGTTTTAAATGAGGATCAATAAATGTATAACATATGTCGAATCAAGAAGAGAATAATATGCCACTATTCCCCAGCCAAAAGGTGTTAACCAGTGTTTTTTTCTAATAAACCGATCACATCATACGTGTTTGTGTATTATATAACTTCTGAGAAAGACTAAAAACTACAAACACAGACCATTGAATGTAACTCACCTTGCTTGTAACAATTAGGAGTTTTTAAGGTGGCCATTAGTGCAGAATCTCCATGTTGATTTTTCTTATCAATTTCTGCCCCTTGATCCAAAAGTGATTTAACAACGGCATCAAAATTCCTTTTGGCAGCGTTGACCAGTGGCACTGCTTCGCCCAAATTTGGATTTGCTCCTTTCAACATGATTGGAAGGAGCATATGTACCGATGACCTATCGTGACACTTTATCATGATATACAACGGTGTCTCTTGTAATCATTGACAACATTTAAATCCGCTCCGTCATTCAAAAGTAGTTTTACAGTTTTAAGACCTACAAGAAACAATATAAAATAATCATTGACTCAAATACAAACAGCTCAATCTTTAAATAAAAAATGAAAACATTGGCAAAGGAAATGGGGAATATGTCAATGAGATACAAACCGACAAAAAAGCAGAAAACAGCATAAACCACAAATGGGTCTTCAAAACAGCCAAAAGGCGAGCTTCAGTTTACCCATAAACAAAATTATGCGTTTCCTATTTTAAGTAAACGCACTTGCTACATGTACCGAACACGCCTAAAGCTGATTTGCATTGCATGTTTGATACATTATTCATCAAATAATTTACTTTCAAAATAAGTTAAAATTCATGACATATTTAATAACATGTACGCTGAAAATAATAAAAAAAATAAATGCAAATAAGACATCAAATAACATATGAAATTGAAAAAAATACATCATTTACTAACACTTATTTTAAGACAGACAAGACAGATACCATAAACTTATTGACATATAAACATGTCAGCCAGAGTTTGAGCTTGTTTTGCTATATCTATAAGAACAAGATTGACGAAAAAAGGTCATTTTTTCAAAATCATAAAATGCAAAAAAATACAATTTGCAAATAAAACATTTGACATAAAAGTTCATAATTAATATGCAATTATAATACATAATTAATACGAAATTACATCAACTAAAATCATATCAATTGAATAAATGACAAATAATAGCAAAGGTGGGGAGAAAAATCTGCCCAACTAAAAAACAAATCTATTAACAAAACTACTTGTAATGATTAATAAAGGGAGGTTTGCGGATGGGAAATTTAAATTTCACGCAATGTTTTAGAATCACAAGTTATCAAGGCGAAAGTTAATGATAAAAGGAAGTGCACACATGGCACGTAACTTGTGTTGATCCGCAAGATCATTGACCAATAAGAAGTAAGGAATCCACTCACATGGTTTTCTACACGTGAAAAAGTGATATACAATTTAGACAATAAATCAAATAGCAATGTTATACAAATCTGACCCCAAGGTCACATCAGAGACATCGTAAAATTTACAATATAAAGTTCTCATTCTTTTTATCAGTTAAAGCTATAAAACTACAAAGTTAATCTTCCCTGCTGTCTTAAATTATTTTATTCCGCTTCTTAATTAGCAAATAAAATTGGTTTTAAGACAGACAGACAGATACCATAAACTTATTGACATATAAACATGTCAGCCAGAGTTTGAGCTTGTTTTGCTATATCTATAAAAACAAGATTGACGAAAAAAGGTCATTTATTCAAAATCATAAAATGCAAAAATATACAATTTGCAAATAAAACATTTGACATAAAAGTTCATAATTAATATGCAATTATAATACATAATTAATACGAAATTACATCAACTAAAATCAAATCAATTGAATAAATGACAAATAATAGCAAAGGTGGGGAGAAAAATCTGCCACAAATACACTCTTACATTAAGAGTGGATCCCCCACCCGAGGGAGGCGTCGAAGTGTTGTCTTGAAGCAAGCTGGTGTTAACTGGATGTACAACAGTGTTCATTACGGTTGATGAAGAACAAGGCATTGGTGGAATAACTAAGCTTGGAAATTTAAATTTCACGCAATGTTTTAGAATCACAAGTTATCAAGGCGAAAGTTAATGATAAAAGGAAGTGCACACATGGCACGTAAACTTGTGTTGACCCCGCAAGATCATTGACCAATAAGAAGTAAGGAATCCACTCACATGGTTTTCTACACGTGAAAAAGTGATATACAATTTAGACAATAAATCAAATAGCAATGTTATACAAATCTGACCCCAAGGTCACATCAGAGACATCGTAAAATTTACAATATAAAGTTCTCATTCTTTTTATCAGTAAAAGCTATAAAACTACAAAGTTAATCTTCCCTGCTGTCTTAAATTATTTTATTCCGCTTCTTAATTAGCAAATAAAATTGGTTATATGTACTATAAATATGTTTTAATCGTGCATAAATCTACCACCACCAGTCTATGAAAAAAGCGAATTGGTAAAAGATGTTTCTTTTATGAAATAGCAATATTGTTGTATGTGAAATATTGTAAATATGCAGACACTTCATGCGGAAAAGGTGGTTTTCGGCAATGACAAATACGTTTTGGTGAGAAAAAAACTACTTTAAAACATTGTGTTCAATAATTCTTAAAATTTAAGCAAAAGTTTATGATCGTGTAAAATTTAAATTGTTGTGTTATCAAGGTGACTCGGGCCATTCCGATGCAGTGCTGATTGTCAATTATGAGAATTCAGTTTGGCGAATAATTCATGCAATATAGCATAATAGTTTTCCAACCATTCGCTTAACATTGGAACAGAAGTGACGATGCCCATAAACGCTCTAATGACGTTCACTAAAACAAAAGTTTTTGACGAAAATACATAGACCTCGAAATTTGTCTATTGAAGACGGCATATGTTGGTATAAATATTGATTCACTCATAGCGTTTCTGCATCGGAAACATATTCATTCTGAAAACCAGTTGTTGGCATGATACGGGTTCTGTTCTTCACATGTATTTTATAATGGTACAATACTAAACCGCTTACGGGAGGATTGTACTTGATTTTTATATCATGAAGGCATAATCTTGAATAAGTTTAACTGAGGTCTGGAGCTGGCATGTCAGTAAATGCTAGTAGTCCTTTGTTATTTCATGTATCATTTACAATTTGCTTAGTTTATTTTGTTACCTATTCTGGCATTAGACGCGGACAATTCCTTTGAACTTAGATTTACTGGGCGTATTGCTGTGTGTGTGTTTATTTCACATTGACTAGAGGTATAGGGGAGGGTTGATACCTCACTTAACCTGTTTTACCCTGCCATATTATTGACCTGTCCCGGGTCAGAAAGAAGCCTCTGGTCTTTGTAAGTCTGTTATACTTTTTTTTAATTTTAGTTCATTTAAATGATTAGGAGTTTAGTGTGATGTCCATTTTCGCTGAACTATTACACATTTCGTTAAGGGGCCACCTAACGCCCGCCTTCGGGTGTGGGATTTTCTTGCTGTGTTAAAGACCCGTTTTGTCGGGTTGTTGTGTCTCTAACATATCTCCACTTCAATTCTCAATTTTATTTTTATTCGTAGTATCTGAATTGTTATAGTCTGATAGTCTGAGTTTGCTTAATTTGATTCTCAATACCTGTTTAAGTTTTTTATTAGGATAAAAGATATTGTATCTTCAAAGTTCGGTAACAGTAGTTGCACATTTTCCTTGTTAGGAATTATGTTTTCTATTTGCATACTCGTTTCCAGGTGTAATTAGTAATCGTGTTGGCTTGAATTGATTGTCTGAATTTGTTTTCATCTATGAGTTTGCCTGTCCCTCTGGTATCTTTCGTCCCTCTTTTTCCATTGTTAACAATGTCAACTAAATGGGTAAAACAACATTTTTCGATATGATAGGTAGATTTAAGCCTTACTTTTGTACATAATTTAATGATAATTTACCAATAACATTTAATTTAAACCTGTCATGGACTTTAATTGTGAATAATGTTACAGGGTTTCTTGACATACATTGTGACTTGTTGTCGTTCTTATTTCATATGAGAAAACTACAGCAGTTATTTAACATTTTATTAGAAAAGATGGCATTCACATTATAAAATTTAGCAATATCATTGAATTATTATAGGTGATTTTTATTTTTTGAAAATTGAATTCATCGAAATAGCATTCCATTAATTTTGTTACATGATATCAATTGCATGTGTACAATTACAATTGATGAATCGTGCATTTATTTTTCTTTTACTTAAACGGATAGTAGCTACGATTTTCATTAAAATTACTTTTTTAATCTATATGCCGGATTTTGTACAAAAAGTAAAATAATTAAGATTAAAACAATTACTGATTACGTTCCATTAAGCATTTAGAAGCTTTTTAACGTTTAACACCTACATTTATTTATTATCTATAGATAATAATTCGATGTTAAGCCCAACCCTTATTCATATGACCTTTACTCTTCAGTTCCCAATGCGCAATCGCACATTGTGCCTCGAAGGGAAAATGGTCGAACAGGGGAACGTTATTTCGGAAATGGTACGCGAATTTACAGTTTCACCGAGAAAAGAAACAAAAAAAAGAGGTGCAGACAAGTTATTGTAAATTAAAAAATAAAAAGCGTCGATGAGATCGGTCAATAAAATCACTCAAAACACCTGCGACGCAGGCAAAGTCAAACAGAAGTAGCCGACGGTTTGCGTAATGTTTACATTTCTTAAATTTTCCAGATCACATGAAAAAAAATCAACATGTTCATAATTGTCAAAAATATGTTTATAAATTTACGGGCAGTAATCTCCCACCTTAGAAGAAATTACAAATCAACTTCCTAAACTTTAGTATTATTCTTCAAGTGTATCCTTCATGGAGGTCCCGATTTAACACACACACGTGTATACATTATCGGCATGGTTTGGTCATACAAATGTAATAACAAGTGTATAATATCGCCATTGTTGGAGAATCTTGGGTTGGAATAATATGCAGGTATTTCTAATATTTTTTATTTACATAATTTGATAAATGGCGTCAAATATGTACGTTTAATAAAGAGTAATTATTATCAAATATGTAAGAAAACAAAAAGCACGTGTTCGTATCTATATATATCTTGGTTAGCTCACTCGCTATGTCGACAAAGTTCGGGAAGTAAACCCGATGCATAATTAATGAGGTGAATAGGCACACAACACGATATGAATTATCAATTATTAACACTTCTGTAGTTTATTAAAATATTTTAGCGACCTTATTGCTTATATTTAGTAAATATCTTTGATTTTAGCAGCTTTAAAACTTGTTCATAATTTTGTCAAAATCGTAGCTACTATCCCTTTAACATATCGATTGTATCGTTTACTTCAACTTATTTGCTGATATATTTCACAATTTATGAAAGTTATACAGGTAGACGTTTGTCGTGTTAAATGTTGCCCTGCTTTTAGCAGAATAGTCTGTCAGTACCGAGGAATCTTTCATTCTTCATAAAAATGTAAAAATTCGTCTGAGATTAACCACAATGCAACTCGTTCATGTAAGACAATATCGCTATTTCATATAAGATTCGCTTTTATCGATTCGCTTCTGCCATAGGCTGACCACAATTATCGATATAAAAGAGCAATGGTATGTGTGGTGACGTTTAAATATTTATAAATACAATTGCTCGATGTATCTACAACGCCTTTTGCAAAAAAAACCGATTTCGCTGTAATGAAATTCCTTGGCCCAATCATAATTTAAAAAAAAAAATGCGCAATTCAAAAGATACTGAAGACACCGAGAAATACCGACAATGGAATTTTGTTTCGGTTGATGTTTACTCCATTGTCAACATCGAAATAATATACCTCATAAATCAAAACAATGAATAATACGGAAAAAACACGGTGACCTATAGTTGTTAATGTCTTTGTCATTTTGGTCTCTTGTGGACAGTTGTCTCATTGGCAATCATACCACATCTTCTTTTTTTTTATTAATTAAGGAAGTTAAATCTAATGACAAAAATAACTGTATATAATGTACAAAAAGTTGATACATATCAGTATACTGATAATATGAAAAGCTTTCGATCGCGACTCATAGTTCTTACATTAGTTAAAAATCTGAAGGGAAAACGGTACTATTAAATTTTCCCAGTATTAGGTCGGCTTTTTGTGTACCCAATGCAGGCAAAGGAAGTCAGCTTAGGAGCTCTGTGATTGAATGTAAGGGTACAATATTTATTTTCATTTATCTGTGAATAACTGCAGTGTGAATATTTACAATAACAATTTTGAAACCTACATGTATTGAAATTTTTTCATAAATTTGGTGTAAAATGACGGTTGGCATTGATAACATTAAACAAGCTCCGTTCGAAGTTGGTGATGATACTATTTGGCTTTAATTTTTAAAACAGAATAATAAAGTATTCACACCACACATAACTGTTATATCCAGGTTTATTATAAAAGTTGAAAATAGTCAGTATTGTCGCCTATGCAGAATTAATAGTACCGTTTTACCTGTAGCAAACATAATCAGTGCAATTGCCAATCAGATACAACTTTTAGTGTGGATGTGTTATATTCTGGACACCAATGGACAATAGTAAGAGCACTACTATCTTATATATTTTTGCTTATAACACGCAATCACATTTTCATTACTTTGATACATTTAACATGGTAAATAAATACTGTGAAAATAGACAAGCAAACTTCTTTTCCTGTATACAAGATTTTATAAAAGTAAGCAACCAAACAGCTGTATGCGAGTATTTTATGATATTGTTACAGTAGTTAATTTGGCATTTCTTCAAGCAATAACCATTGATTAAAGCTTTCGCAGTAAACATGCGTTTACTGTATACGCCGATATCAAAAGTGCACACTGCAATTGTTTTTTCTACTAAAATCGTGTCAATTTTTAATCACACGTGCTTGTATGTATAAATGACATTGAAGATATCTTTTGCTTTTGATTAAACCTAAGGCTCCATACCTTTATATTTGCTTCTTGCATCAATGATGAACGGCGATTTTCTTGCTGTTGGATACATGGAACTATAATGCGACCCTCCACTAGATGTTTCCATAGTGTCACATTGGTCCATTTTCCTAATATGGCAAAGAAACGAATAACATAATATTGGGTTGAAAAAATACATAGCTTCAGTCAATACAAAGAATAACATGAGTCAAATGTACACAATTGAAGCAGGAATTAAACAGTCTATGAAGAAGCGTATCGATAAAAACTTTTCCTATATCACATAGCGATATTGTCTAATATCAATTGTAAATATGCAGAC
>NW_027268514.1:0-20315 GCF_963676685.1 Mytilus edulis | reverse complement strand
AAACAATTCTTCTATAACTTCTTCAAAAATTTAAATTCTTGTGAGGCTCAACCAAAGGACAATAAATTTCACAAAACTATCCTTAAAAAATTAGATGAGCTAATAAATGCACTAAAAAACAATAATATAAATATGTCATATAACCAACCAATAACATCAGATGAAATAATCAAAGCCTCTAAAACCTTAAAAAATGGCAAATCAGTGCAAAGGACTTGATTTCAAATGAAATGATTAAATATGGTATTCCTGTACTAGTTGACCCTTTAACTAAATTATTTAACCTAATTTTCAAAAAAGGAACATTTCCTAAGGTATGGAATGAAAGTTTCATTTCATTAATACACAAAAAGGGCAATAAGCTAGACCCTTCAAATTACAGAGGTATTTCTATAACCTCCAATCTTGGAAAATTATTCAATAAAATTATATATATGAGAATTACAAAATTCATGAATGAACACAACATTATTAGTGAAAACCAAATTGGATTTAAAGAAAAATCCCGTACCTCAGATCACATATTCACCTTGAAATCTATTATAGAACAAAAGAAAAATAAGAAACAGAAGGTGTTTGCTGCCTTTGTTGATCTCAGAAAGGCCTTTGACACAGTTTGGAGAAATGGATTATTTTATATCCTTTTAGAACTTAAATTACCCTGTAAACTTTTTAATATAATTCATTCTATGTATGATGATACTACATGTAGAATTAAATTCCAAAATGGTCTCAGTGAAGAATTTATCTCCAACCGTGGCGTTAAACAGGGAGATGTTCTCAGTCCTTTATTATTTAATCTTTACATAAATAATTTAGTAAAAAGTCTCCAAGATGCTAATACAGATCCCATTGTAATTGGAGATACAACAATAAATTCCCTTTTATTTGCAGATGATATAGTTTTATTATCAAATTCTGAAAAGGGACTACAAACAGCTTTAAATGTTTTTAGTGATTTTTGTAAATGCTGGAAACTAGAAGTCAACATAAACAAATCAAAAGTCATTATATTTAACTCAAATGGAAAAAACCCATAATAATTTTTTTTAAATATAATAACGAATTCCTGGAAACTGTCAAATCATACTGCTACCTTGGCATGACACTGCAGCACACAGGAAATCTAAATCTGTGCAGCTCATTGCTTGTTGAAAAGGGTAGAAAGGCACTTTTTAAAATAAAAAAAACAATTGGACTAAATAACCAATGCAAGCTATTAGAAAAATTATTTGACTCCCTAGTTGTGCCTATTGCTCTATACGGTAGTGAAGTATGGGGAATAGGCAAACAACACAGGGATTCAGATCCCTTTGAACACTTGCAGTATAAATTTATTAAAGAAATTCTAGGAATACATTGTAAAGCATCAAATGCTGCATGTTTAGCCGAGCTAAATAGATTGCCTTTATATACCAGAATAGAATTTTCAGCAATAAAATATTGGCTTCATATACTTGAATCAAATAATTCACTTGCCCTAAAAATATATAAAGCAACTGAAAAAAATAACTCTTGGATAATAAATATGAAAAATCTCCTTTCAAGACTTGGTTTTCATTTTATTAATCTAAATCCTATTGATATTAAGATGTATTTAAAACACATTCAAGAGAGAATCAATGATATAGCCTTCCAAAAGCAAGAGACTGACATCAATCAAAATAAAAAAATGAACTTTTTTAATATACTTTATAAACCAAATAAAAGACCCTCGTATGTTGATCAATGCAAATCCAAAAGTGATAGATCAACATTATGTAAATTGAGGTTAAGTGCTCATACTTTATCTATTGAAAGAGGGCGATATCTAAAAATACCAAAGCAGAATAGGGTATGTCTTTGCTGTAACAATGGAGACATTGAAGATGAACTTCACTTTCTTTTAAAATGTTCCTCCTATAAATATGTGAGAGATAACCTTATTAAAAAATTAAATAATGTTCTATTGAACAACAAATTTTCTTCCTTATCATATAACTTACTTATATCAATTCTAAATAGTAATTCCCAAACAATATTAAAAATTGTTGTCAACTATTTGAATGAATGCTTGTTGGTGAGAAACTCATTATTAAAAGGTACTTGATTTTTTGTAATAATGTATATGCTTCTCATTTATTTTTTATATATTTCTCTCATAATTATCCAGTCACTCCTTCATTGTATATATATGTTATTGTAGTTAGTCTTTAATTTGTTGCCATAACCATTTATTGTCAATGTGTTAGTGCTAATAAAGTTATCTTATCTTATCTTATCTTATCTTACTGAAATTAAGAAATTTTAAATTATGTAGTTGTAGATTGTATTTAATGGTGTTCGTCTCATGGGTTATCATGCTACTAAGAATGCATTGTGACGTGACAATTTCCATTGAAAAACTATGCATAGACTAGTAAGTATTCATGATGTTCAAAAACTTATGATTTGGAACCATACTTCCTTAGCCTGCAATATAGTAAGAGTTACCTCCCTTGAACTATAAATTTTTTGGAAAAAGGTTAGTTAATCTTTGAAATAACTTTTGGAGTGACTGCATATGCAAATACACAACTTAAAATAGTATCTACGACTGCATGCAATATTGCATTTCAAATGTTTATATGTCAGGAATGGTTTTTGCATTGTCCAAAAACGTTTCCTGGCTGCAGGCAAAACAAAGACTATTTTCTCGTGATATAGCCATCGAATTTCCCTGAGAATACTCAGTGGGAAAGTTTTAGTGCTATATAATTGAAAAATAGTTTCCTTTGCTTATAAATTACATTATTTCTAGCTCTTTACCTGTTTTTAGTTTACAAAAGTAGTCGCTTTAGAAAAATGTACTGTTGTTCGGTCATAATCTTCATTGCGCATAATATAGTTCTGAAAACAATTCGGACAAATATATGCTATACGCGAATTTGGCATGTAATATGACAAAAAGTGTTATGAATCTTAGATATTTGTAATAGTCACTTGTTTTTTGTTTCTGAGAACAATTTATAATTACTACTCGTAGTAATTTTAATGGTATAAAAATGCAAATCGGTCCTTACTGACAAGGGGGATCACTCTAGATTTTCAGAACTACAACATGTCTAATTCGATGTTCAGAAAACTGCAGAAAGAAATAGATAAAGAGACATGTCAACCAACGAATCGTTATTTAAAGTATTTTATTTTCTAACTTCGTTAAAAAACGAAAAATAAAACGTCAAAACACGAGAACACGTGAAAAAAAGTCCAAAAACGTTGCACGAAAATAACCTTTTTACCATGTCCTACCATCCTCTCTAAACATGCTAAATAATTGAAATCTTACTGGTGTGACCCAAAAAACGACTAAGTTTGCCACTTCAAGGGCACTTGATGATTCTATTGCAATATTGATGCCAAATACTGACCCTAAAACATTCCTTTTCAGATGATGGTGCATGTTCCAAATTTTTGGCCTTTTTGATGTTTTGTTAGGCAGCAACCATTTGATTTTATGGGGGGGGGGGGGGGGATATGGTTTTTTTTGGAAAAAAAAGTTTGTTTCCAGTTTTTGGAGAAAAAAATAATTTGTCTTTGATTCTGAGAAAAAAAAATTGTTTGTTTCACCCTCAGCTGCCACTATATGTAATGCTAAAATTGAAAGAAAAAAAATTGTTTTCGACTTGTTGCGAAAAAAATAGATTGTTTTTCGCCGCAGGCGAAAAAAAAGTTTGTACAGAAAAAAAAACCATAGCCCCCCCCAGAAAATCAAATGGTTGCTGCCTTATACTCTATATATCCAGTATTATTGATTTCTCCTAAAAAAAATCAATCGTATAATTCCACAAAGATGTAGATTTATTTACAACTTTTTTTGAACTATGGACAGCTGTATAGACTGTCCATTGATCTCTTGAAGTCTCTTGTATATTTTTGTATTTATGTTGCTGTCTCACTAGTTGTTTTATTTATATATCACTACCGATATTTACTTTGTTATTTATTTATTTCAGATACAAAGTAGTAGAGAGTCAAGGTAAGATCAAATAAAAGTTAAAGTTGGATAGAAAGAGTAAATGTTAATCGTAGGTCTTGTAGGCTATATGATTAGGCGATAACTGTATTGTATTTTAAGCTCTGACGGCGTCAATTGGTGATTTGATGGTTGCAAATTAAGTTTACTTGCATTTGCGACCATCTAATCCCTTATTGATGCCGTCAAAGCTTAATTTACAATATTGTTATCTCCTTTTTAATGAAACTGATAATTAGTGATGTTGTCCAATCAAAATGAACGTAACAAAAGATGCTGCATTAGAATGATAAATGTATCTGCTATATTTATTGGTACTATTGTCCAAGTCTTAAAGGGAAACTTCGCAAAAAAATCAAAAATTGATATTATGTCCATTCTGTATAAAAATTCTCAAATTTATAGATATTAAAGTTTTATTCCGCTAGATAAGAGATCACCATCGATTTTAAATTTTGAGTATCAATTCTCTGCATTCCGCCATTTTGTCATCTTCTACGATCAAAAATCACGATATGTCTATAAACCACAAAGGACCAATACTACAGTAACCGATGTAGTCGTAATTGCGTGTCGATATCTTGTCAATCGTACGGTTGTTTTATCTGACTAACTAACTTGATACGGAAAATGTTCTTATTTTTTTTTTTAAATAACCATAGTCTGTTATTTTTAAACTGTTAATATTGGACTTAATTAAAAAGTCAAAGTTCAAATCATAAATAAGTGTTCCGTGAAAATTGTTTTCGAAAATGTAATTCGTTCATAATTCTTTAAAGTAATAAACTTTATTCAAATAAATTCGGATCTTCCCTCATCTGATCACCAGCATGGCTTAAGGTATTACTCCCAAAGGTATTGTGAGGGGTGTGAGGTGACACGTCCAGGTATTCAAGCGATTTCCTGTCGGGCTTGCAAGTTCATGCATCGTTTCACTTCTGTAGGTATTGATCGGTGTACACGGCCGATAACTTATAACTTTCCATTTTGAACTATCAGGTTTATAATATACATCTACATCTCTGTCTTGCGTGTCCGAAAGTGATATAATATACTAGTCATTACTTAACTCATACGCTTGTTTATAAATAACATTTCTGGTGTAAAGAATATTATTTATAAAAATATAAATAATACATAAAAAAAAGATTTGAAGAAATAAAAATCTATTTACATATTTTTTCTAAGGGTTAATTTAGGAAAATGTAATATAAACTCGTTGTCAATAGTAAAGGACAGATTGGAACATACCAGAAATATTGATTTAAAAAATGTACGCATTTGACGACGATTCGTTTATACGCCTGGATAGAAAGTTACGGAACTATAGCGCAATTTAAATTATCTACATGTATACATTGAACATAAGAAAGAAACATACATTTTGTGTAAATTGGGGTAAAAGTTTTGTAAATAGACTAGTCCACGTATGCCAACAGTATGTAATCAACGAATTCGATAGACTATTGTATACCAAAAAAAGAAGAAGAAGAACGAACTATACAAATCAGTTGAAAAAGGCTTAACTCATCAGATGGATAAAAATACAAATACTATAAATACAATTGGAAGTTTTCGTTTTTGCAATTTGAGAGTAAATGATGTATCAAACGTTCAAGAATACGCATGTAATATGTGTCACTGGATAAAAAAAAAATATCGTCAACACCTACTTCCGTATGGGACTTCCCCTTTCAGTGACCTGCAAATTTAACAGATGATACACTTTCTAAGATTTATATGTCCAACAACGACCCACTGCTCTACATGTGTTACTAACAGCCTAAGATAGCAATTCTTTTGTTAGGTCAATTCTCTTTCGTACAATACCAGAAAACATGGAAAATAAGTTCTTTAAATTTTGACTCTGGAATTAATACCATTTTTTCGTGCGACAAACTTTATTTCTGGCGATGAGCAGACATGGGCGGAAAACAATAAAAAGATAGGTTTAATATTTGTTCATTCATTTAACATGTATAATATGAATATCATTTAGTACACTTCGGTCTATACAAATGCAGAATATACCATGATGGTTTGCCTTCGTCAAAAGATATAAGAGATCTGACAAATAGATTATCACTTCGATATTGCAAGACACCCATTTATAACTTTGCACTTTTGCATACCAAACTTTCGCAAAAAGATAAGTCATTTGATTAAATAAGAAGTTGTGGTTTGTTTACTTGGGAGACACTTGTAAGGCAAAATAGTGTCAAAGGCGAGGGTTGCTAAGGATATCTTGATTTCGGGAACTTTCTGCAGCTTCCATTTTATGGAGCTCTTCTTCGGTATACTCTGGCTCTAGTGCGTACCCAAATTGACCATACTCGTCAAAATCTGCCTCTCTTGACCGGACTGGAACCACTGTTAGTACTATCAACCTCTTTTTTTTTTTTACTATCAACCTCCGAACAAGACATTTTTAGTTACGATTTTATGATTAATTTTGGGACAATATATACACTGTCCTATAGAAACAAGCACGCACAAATCATGAGAGAAATATATGTGAGTGAAAGTTAATTGAATTAGCAAAGTTAATATCCTTTGGTCTCGAATGTATGTTAACTAATTAATGTGTTTTTATAGGCTAGCTCAAATCCTCATCCAAATAATATAATCTATATGTAATAATCCCATCCTACCACACCAAGATTTAATGCCGAGCGGTAGACATATTTAAGGTACTAATTAAGTATAATTAAATGAACAATAGATAAAAATAATTAATTATAAATGTGCAAAGATTTAAAAACATTTTTTTTTCTTTATTCGTACAATTATATTCCGCTTCGGTAGAGTTATCTTCAGATAGTTTCAGATATTAATTAATACATGGGTTTCAAAAGTCTAAATGTAAGTGTTCTCGTACATTTTTTTTGCCTAATAAAGACAATCAAAATGATTTGGTAAAGCTATTTCTAATTTCTAAGTTCCCCTTTTTTTTATGAGACTTAAATCAAGGACAAGAGGTGTATATCATTTTATTCTGACACATGAATTAAGTTTCCCGTCTTTAACCGAAAACTGTTTATTTCTTATTAAATTAATTTATTTGAATTCAAATAAATAATAGCACCAAATATAATTAAATAATTCCACGGCGATCTATTTTTATTTGTCACCTGTATTTTTAATGTGTGTATTAAAAATGCTCCCTTGTTTTATAATTCACTGATCCAAATAGACAGTCACACCTGGCAAGGTGTGCCCTAGAGGCGTGGTTAAATACCGAAGTGCAAATAACAATTTACCTTTAAACAAGCCATCTACGAGTATTGCCACAGAACCGTGAATACACACATCGTATAAACCTAGTCATAGCAGAGATAGTAAAAGGTCAATAAGAGTACACCAACATATTGTCTTTACAGATTATTGTACTTTAATTTGTTCACCTTATCAGTCCGAAAATGCATTAATTAAAAATAATTTTATAACTTTTTGTGTTGTCAAAAAAAAATAATTCGAATATTTACGTTTTAAAACATAGAAAATTTATCTCATGAATGTGTACAATTGCACGTCTGTGCGTTTTATCTTCTTATTATCGGCTGGTTATTAGATAAAGCATAAGTCATCGGCGCGCTTACGATTACGTTAAAATATGATTAAAAACCAAGACTTTTAATGATTGTATTTTAAATCCCGGCATGCAAAAACCAGGAGAAAACGTCACAACCTACAGGAAGTAGTTAATATTTTTTCATTAATTATTGACTTTCTCCTTTATTACTGCACATTTAGCGATAAAACTTTGTGAATATATATATTATGTCATTATGAACATATTTAAACCATAAGAAAAAAATCGCGAATTTTCCCTTTAAAAGGGTTAAAACAATACAACCATGTTCAAGGTAAGATTTTTGAACACTTTAGTCATAAAAAACAGGGCAACATAAAACATAAAAAACAGGGCAACATAAAACATAAAAAAAACATGAATTCATGTGGACTTTTTAATCTGTCAGATTTACCCTTTTTATCAGGGAAAATCTGTAGTATGTTTTTCATTTAACCTCTCTTAGAACACATAGAAGAAACAGGATAGTAAAGAAAGTGTTACAATAAGAAATGCTGTTGATCCATTATTATTCATTGTGGGGCTTAGGTGGCCTACTGGTCTAAGTAGTTAAATTACAGTATCACTAGCCCGTCAACATTGAGGCAATGTGAGTTCAAATCCTGTATGTGGCATTTGTATTTGAGTTGACTGCAATGTTAATTGTCTAGGATTGACAGTTGTTTGGTGTTCTCTAGGCACTATGGCTTCCTCCACCAAAAATAAAAATTATGTTTATTAAAACTACCTACCAAATGGTTTATGCTTTTTTTAGATCTGAAAGTTCAGGACCCAATGACAGCATGTCAGTATTGTGGAAGTGATTATACGCCATCACAACGGAGAGTTAGAGTCAAGTCAAAGGTCAAGCTAAACAAGAAACTTGTAGTATTGTTACGAAAGTATGAAAAAGATCCAAACAGCCTTGGGAAGTTCCAGTCTAACTTAGTTCAGACATATTTAAACAGTTGTAATACACTGGTAAGTAAAAAAGGTCATAACTGACCTTATCCCTACAGTGGTACAAAAGGGTTTCTCATATGAATAGGACTTTTAAAATTGAAGATGTTGTATGATTTGCTAATGAGACAACTCTCCACATTAGACTAAATGCAGAAATAACAACTATAGGTCAATGTACAGCCTTCAACAATGAGCAAAGTCCATACCTCATAGTCAGCTATAATAGGCCCCGAAATGACAAAAGTAAAACAATTCAAACCAGAAAAATAACGCCCTGAATAAGGTTAAAAAAAATGAATGAAAAACAAATATGTAACACATCAAGTCATCAACACACCACAAGTTATTTTTGGCCTATTGCGTTTTAAAGACATCATGTGAATGTCACGCATCTACTTTCTACAACAATTATTGTCAACTAGAAAAGTACTACCACACATTCAGTCCTTCAATGTGTGAAATCTTTTGGATAAACAATCTTAGAGAAGTAGCTCAAGTCAAATGGAGAATGGAAATGGGGAAGGTGTCAAAAAGACAACAACCTGACCAAAGAGATAAAAACAGCCGAAGTCCACCCATAGGTCTTCAATACAGCGAGAAAATTCAACTTCTAGAGGCTTGAACATATAGAACACCAGAAACTCACAAAAAATAAATTGCTGCAAAGTTAGCTAGAAAGGGCTAAATGTGAAATAAAGTATCTGTGAAAATAAGTTGTCATGTGTACTGTACTCTATTAAATTACAGGTTGTCATGTGTACTGTACTCTATTAAATTACAGGTTGTCATGTGCAATGTGTGTACAAAGAAAACAAAGTTTCCATGTTTAAGGAGAGCAGATTTAATACAACAAAAAGTTAAAGAACAACAAAGTAAGTATAAAATAAACTAAAGGGGAAAAAATAAACTGTGGATTCATTATTATTCATAAAAATCCTAATTTTCCTGGATTTAGTGGTAATCTGGGAATCATGAGTTCTAATGTCCAACAAATTACACATTTTCTATAAGGAGTATATGTAGACTGACAAAACCACAAAATAATAATATCCTTGAAAATGCAAGTTTTTCTTAATCCACAAACAGTGGTACCAATGAAAATAATAAAATCCACAGTAGATATTTGTATATATAAACAATAGTGATATACATTTGATGCATCATATAACAATAATTAAATTTTGGATGTAACACGTCTTCTGATTGGCTGAAATCGTTTTGTTTATCATATCATAAACACAATTTTTCAACGTTTTTTCATGATTTACGCTGGTTTAAAATGGAATTTAGAATTGAATTATACGAAGTAAGTCTATTCGAAATAACATAAAAAGTGTGGTGCACACTGTTAAATATCCCGCTATGCACGTTATTCAGTGTGCACCATATTTTTAGCTCACCTGGCCCAAAGGGCCAAGTGAGCTTTTCTCATCACTTGGCGTCCGTCGTCCGTCGTCGTCTTCATCGTCCGTCGTTAGCTTTTACAAAAATCTTCTCCTCTGAAACTACTGGGCCAATTTTTACCAAACTTGGCCACAATCATCATTGGGGTATCTAGTTTTAAAAATTGTGTCCGGTGACCCGGCCAACCAACCAAGATGGCCGCCATGGCTAAAAATAGAACATAGGGGTAAAATGCAGTTTTTGGCTTATAACTCAAAAACCGAAGCATTTAGAGCAAATCTGACCGGGGTAAAATTGTTAATCAGGTCAAAATCTATCTGCCCTGAAATTTTGAGATGAATCGGACTACCCGTTGATAGGTTGCTGCCCCTGAATTGGTCATTTTAAGGAAATTTTGCCGTTTTTGGTTATTATCTTGAATATTATCATAGATAGAGATAAACTGTTTACAGCAAAAATGTTCAGTAAAGTAAGATCTACAAATAAGTCAACAGGACCAAAATGGTCTGTTGACCCCTTTAGGAGTTATTGCCCTTTATAGTCAATTTTTAACCATTTTTCGTAAATCTTAGTTATCTTTTACAAAAATCTTAGTTATCTTTTACAAAAATCTTCTCCTCTGAAACCACTGGACCAAATTAAACCAAACTTGGCCACAATCATCATTCGGGTATCTAGTTTAAAAATTGTGTCCAGTGACCTGGCCAACTAACCAAGATGGCTGCCATGGCTAAAAATAGAACATAGGGGTAAAATGCAGTTTTTGGCTTATCACTCAAAAACCAAAGCATTTAGAGCAAATCTGACATGGGGGTAAAATTGTTTATCAGGTCAAGATCTATCTGCCCTGAAATTTTGAGATGAATCGGACAACCCGTTGATAGGTTGCTGCCACTGAATTGGTAATTTTAAGGAAATTTTGCTGTTTTTGATTATTATCTTGAATATTATTATAGATAGAGATAAATTGTAAACAGCAAAAATGTTCAGCAAACATGGCAAAGTAAGATCTACAAATAAGTCAACATGACCAAAATGGTCTGTTGACCCCTTTAGGAGTTATTGCCCTTTATAGTCAATTTTTAACCATTTTTCGTAAATCTTAGTTATCTTTTACCAAAATCTTCTCCTCTGAAACTACTGGGCCAAATTAAACCAAACTTGGCCACAATCATCATTTGGGTATCTAGTTTAGTTTATGTTATAATTTCTTCACAGACAGAAAAAACATATCGGTCATTCCTTAAAGAAAATATGAATTATTCCTGTATGAAAGTCACATTTAATAACTGTTAACTAAAATCACAGTTGAAACCAGTTGGGAAATATAGAAAGAAAATATTTGGCAATGACTGAAATATCAATTTAGCTTCATCCTAGATAATGTGATACATCTGTAGATCTCAGGTTATCTGGAGAATTTTTGTGGTATATGTACTGCTGTGTGACTATTAAATCCAGATTGATGACTAAATTTATACTCTTATTCTGATTCACAAGTTTTCTATGCCTCATTTATGGACATTATGTTTTTCAGTCTATTCGACCATCTGTTTGTCCCTCTGTCTGTCCTGATAGTGCGAGAGGGGCATCTGTGTACTAAGGAAATATTCTTGTTTAGTTCAAAATTGTTAAAATGTTAAACACCATTAGAGGAAATGTTTTCTGCAATTGACTTATAAATACATTTGGAAATAAGTTTGCATATTTTTCAAAATAATTGTTATATACATCAGTGAGTGGAATATTTCATATCTGTGGTCAGATAACATATATATTGAAATCTTTCAACAGGTTTACAGAATAAGGGTATCATAGAACCAGAGAAGAAATCAAAAAAGAAGAAAAAGAGGAGGAAGAAAGAAAGAGAGGAAGCACTTAACCAGAAACAACAATCTCTGCATTCTGATTCTGTTGATATAGAAAGGTATTTTATGAATAAAAGGAGATTTGTGTATGTAGCTCACTGAGTCAGCAACTCAATGATACAAAAAGAAGATATTTACACAGTGGCGGATCCAGGGGGGGGGGGGGGGGGGGGTTCCGGGGGTTGGAACCCCCCTTTTTTTTGGCCGATCAATGCATTTGAATGAGAGCATATAGTTGGAACCCCCCTTTACTCTGGGTTGGGAACCCCCCCTTTTTAAAATGGCTGGATCTGCCACTGTTTACAGGTAAACATACATTATTCAAACATTAATCTGTCAATATTTAATGCACAGATTCAGAGTATTAAAAAAGTTTGGAATAAAAAATAACATTAATTATCAAAGATTTGTTCTAAAGTTTTTGTTCCCAAAATGACAATAAAAAACCAAAACAACACAAAACTGAAATAAAATTTAAATAAACCAATGGATAGGTTTGTAACGTTGGACAGACAATTAAATAAACCAATGGATAGGTTTGTAACTTTGGACAGACAATTAAATAAACCAATGGATAGGTTTGTAACGTTGGACAGACAATTAAATAAACCAATGGATAGGTTTGTAACTTTGGACAGACAATTAAATAAACCAATGGATAGGTTTGTAACGTTGGACAGACAATTAGATAAACCAATGGATAGGTTTGTAACTTTGGACAGACAATTAAATAAACCAATGGATAGGTTTGTAACGTTGGACAGACAATTAAATAAACCAATGGATAGATTTGTAACGTTGGACAGACAATTAAATAAACCAATGGATAGGTTTGTAACGTTGGACAGACAATTAAATAAACCAATGGATAGGTTTGTAACGTTGGACAGACAATTAAATAAACCAATGGATAGGTTTGTAACGTTGGACAGACAATTAAATAAACCAATGGATAGGTTTGCAACGTTGGACAGACAATTAAATAAACCAATGGATAGGTTTGTAACTTTGGACAGACAATTGATTTAGATTTCAAAAGATCAACCCCTTTATTTTATATTGATTTGTGGAACAACAAACAGAACATTGGAGAATATGCAATAAATCTACAATGACATTGTTAAATAAAACAAAAATAATTTGTACAATTAAAACAATAAGTAAAAGATATGTGTTATTATGACAAAAATTTTCATGAAGAATTGTTTTTTGTAGAAATTGTGCAATGAACATTTAATCAATATTTTGTGCTATACTCATATGATGATTTGTCTTTTTTAGACAGGAAATAGGAATAACATCTGAACAACCAGGAACCAGTTCTCATACACATTTAAAGAATATTATAGACACTGCTACTGATCAGAGAACATTGTCCAGGTTACCAGATTCACGTAAATTACCCATTGTAACAACAAATAAACAATCTGTAACAAAGACACCAGATATACAGGGTTATAAAAGAACAAGTACTGTGGTCAATTCTACAAAAAGTGCAAAAAAGAGGAAAGCTAAAAATATAAACCAACAGCTGAGTCAAATTTTAGCGAATGAAAAATCAGAGACGAAGACGGGAAACTTAATGGATTTTTTATCTAGCTTATAATAAATGCAATCAGTTTCTTTTAATTGAGTTTCCTTAACTTATTTCTTGTAGTAAAGTGAAAACCCTGTCGTGTAAGAACACCCTCAGATTCAACCATCACTTTTATGGAGTCCTTAGGGTGACCTTTATATATACAAATAGCTCAGTTTTATTGTTGCTAATACAACCCAAAGTTGCAAATGTTTAAGAATGGGTATATATAATCTTTTGTTTCAATAAAAACAGTTTGTTGATAGAAATGTGTGAAGCAGATACAAAACAGAAATGTCTGTAATGGAAGCAGTTTCATTGATGCAAAGCTTAAATGTAACAAAAAGAGATTTGCTTTCATCATTTTTGGTGGTAACAGAAGGAAATATGAACACAATATCTCATGAAATTAGGGGTTAAGTTTTAATTTTGGTTATTATGTCTTTACCTTAAGCACTGGGAGACATACTGCTCAAGTTGTATTTCTTCTCTTGCTTTTAATAAGCTCGTTTATTGGACATATTATGGTAATTGGTTGTCTGTCTGTTGCCAACATGTCACCATTAATTCAAAAACACTTTAACCAATTTGCATAAAACTTTGGGGAAACATTCATATATTTGTGTAAATACCACAGTCATATCCATTCAGCCGTGTAAATACCACAGTCACACCCATTCAGCTGTGTGAAAACCACAGTCATATCCATTCAGCCGTGTAAATACCACAGTCACACCCATTCAGCTGTGTAAATACCAGTTACACCCATTCAGCTGTGTAAATACCACAATCACATCAATTCATTTGTGTGAATACCACAGTCACATCCATTCAGCTCTGTGTAAATACCACAGTCACATCCATTCAGCTGTGTAAATACCACAGTCACATCCATTCAGCTGTGTGAATACCACAGTCACATCCATTCAGCTCTGTGTAAATACAACAGTCACATCCATTTAGCTGTGTAAATACCACAGTCACATCCATTCAGTTGTGTGATTACTACGGTCACATCTATTCAGCTGTGAAAATACCACAGTCACACCCATTCAGCTGTGTAAATACCAGTTACACCCATTCAACTGTGTAAATACCACAGTCACATCAATTCATTTGTGTGAATACCACAGTCACATCCATTCAGCTCTGTGTAAATACCACAGTCACATCCATTCAGCTATGTTAATACCACAGTCACATCAATTCAGCTGTGTAAATATCACAGTTATATCCATTCAGCTTTGTGAATACCACAGTCACATTCATTTAGCTGTGTGAATACCACATTCACATCCATTCAGCTGTGTGAATACAACAGTCACATCCATTCAACTGTGTGAATACCGTAGTCTCATCCATTCAGCTCTGTGTAAATACCACAGTCTCATCCATTCAGTTGTGTGAATACCACAGTCACATCCAGTCAGCTGTGTGAATACCACAGTCACATCCATTCAGTTGTTTTAATACCAGTCACATCCATTCAGCTGTGTGAATACCACATCACATCCATTCAGTTGTGTGAATACCACAGTCACATCCATTTAGTTGTGTGAATACCACAGTCACATCCATTCAGCTGTGTGAATACCAGTCACATCCATTTAATTGTGTGAATACCACAGTCACATCCAGTCAGCTGTGTGAATACCACAGTCACATCAATTGAGTTGTGTGAATACCACAATCACATCCATTCAGCTGTGTGAATACCACAGTCACATCCATTCAGTTGTTTTAATACCTGAGTCACATCCATTCAGCTGTGTGAATACCACAGTCACATCCATTCAGTTGTTTTAATACCACAGTCACATCCATTCAGCTGTGTGAATACCACAGTTATATCCATTCAGTTGTGTGAATACCTGAGTCACATCCATTCAGTTGTTTTAATACCAGTCACATCCATTCAGCTGTGTGAATACCACAGTCACATCCATTCAGTTGTTTTAATACCAGTCACATCCATTCAGCTGTGTGAATACCACAGTCACATTCGTTCAGTTGTGTGAATACCACAGTCACATCCAGTCAGCTGTGTATACCACAGTCACATCCATGCAGCTGTGTGAATACCACAGTCGCATCCGTTCAGCTGTGTGAATACCACAGTCACATCCATTCAGTTGTTTTAATACCAGTCACATCCATTCAGCTGTGTGAATACCACAGTCGCATCCGTTCAGCTGTGTGAATACCACAGTCGCATCCATTCAGTTGTTTTAATACCAGTCACATCCATTCAGCTGTGTGAATACCACAGTCACATCCATTCAGCTCTGTGAAAATACCACAGTCACATCCATTTAGTTGTGTGAATACCACAGTCACATCCATTTAGTTGTGTGAATACCAGTCACATGAATTCAATAGTTTTAATACCACATCACATCCATTCAGTTGTGTGAATACTACAGTCACATCCATTCAGCTGTGTGAATATCACAGTCACATCCATTCAGCTGTGTAAATACCACAGTCACATCCAGTCAGCTGTGTATACCACAGTCACATCCATGCAGCTGTGTGAATACCACAGTCGCATCCGTTCAGCTGTGTGAATACCACAGTCACATCCATTCAGTTGTTTTAATACCAGTCACATCCATTCAGCTGTGTGAATACCACAGTCACATCCATTCAGCTCTGTGTAAATACCACAGTCACATCCATTTAGCTGTGTGAATACCACAGTCACATCCATTTAGTTGTGTGAATACCAGTCACATGAATTCAATAGTTTTAATACCACATCACATCCATGCAGTTGTGTGAATACTACAGTCACATCCATTCAGCTGTGTGAATATCACAGTCACATCCATTCAGCTGTGTAAATACCACAGTCACATCCAGTCAGCTGTGTATACCACAGTCACATCCATGCAGCTGTGTGAATACCACAGTCGCATCCGTTCAGCTGTGTGAATACCACAGTCACATCCATTCAGTTGTTTTAATACCAGTCACATCCATTCAGCTGTGTGAATACCACAGTCACATCCATTCAGCTCTGTGTAAATACCACAGTCACATCCATTTAGCTGTGTGAATATCACAGTCACATCCATTCAGCTGTGTAAATATCACAGTTATATCCATTCAGCTGTGTGAATACCACAGTCACATCCGTTCAGCTGTGTAAATACCACAGTCACATCCATTCAGTTGTCTGAATACCACATTCACATCCATTCAGTTGTGTGAATACCTGAGTCACATCCATTCAGTTGTTTGAATACCACAGTCACATTCATTCAGCTCTGTGAATACCACAGTCACATCCATGCAGCTGTGTGAATACCACAGTCACATCCATTCAGTTGTGTGAATACCACAGTTATATCCATTCAGTTGTGTGAATACCTGAGTCACATCCATTCAGTTGTGTGAATACCTGAGTCACATTCATTCAGCTCTGTGAATACCACAGTCACATCCATTCAGTTGTCTGAATACCACAGTCACATCCATTCAGCTGTGTGAATACCACATCACATCCATTCAGTTGTGTGAATACCACAGTCACATCCATTCAGCTTTGTGAATACCACAGTCACCTCCATTCAGCTGTGTGAATACCACAGTCACATCCATTCAGTTGTGAATACAACAGTCACATCCATTTCTGTCCCTGAACAGGGGTCATAACAGGAACCCTTTTGTTGGTAGTTAGATGCTTTAACCACTACACCACGGCTCATGATTCAGTGATTATAGTTAAGTTTTTGTTTTTTATCTGTTTTTTTTTCTAAAACTGTATGTAATAGGTCCTCTTTAAATGGTGAATGGTATGATTGTAAGGTGCAGATGTCCAACTGGCAGGTGTCATCTGACCTAGACCTTATTTTCATGGTTCAGTGGGTATTGTTATGTTTTTGTGTTTTGGTCTGTTTTTCTTATACTGTAAGCAATAGGTCAACTTTATTTGGTGTATGGAAATATTTTACGATGTACATGTCAGTCTGGCATGTTTTGTTTGATGTTGACCTCATTTTTGTGGCTCAATGTTGAGTTTTTGTTTTGTAGTCTTATACTATTACCAATATGTCAATAATGTCTGGTGTATAACATGATTGCAAGTGTGTATGTCTGTCTGGCAATTATCATCTGACCATTACCTTATTCTCATTTTTCATTGGTCAAATGTAAATTTTTCGACCCTTTGTTGTTAAGAATAAGGTCATGGTCATATTATAATTGCCAGACAGACATATACACTTGCAATCATGTTATACACCACACATTGTTGACTTATTGGTCAATCTCAAGTTTTCCTGGTTAAATTTTAAAAAAACCTAGATACTATCAGAAACATATATACATATGTATGTCTCTGATACTATATATGCAAAAGTCAACTATATTTAAAGCATGTAATGATTATAAGTTGTACATGTTTGTCTGGCAAGGTTCTTCTTGTTAAGTTTTCCTGGTTAAGTGGTTTATAGATATATAAAGATGTGGTATGGGTGCCAATGAGACAACTCTCCAAGTTTATTTCTTAGATGTGCAATACTCACTGTTCAACCATAAAGCATATTTGATGTATGTTATGATGGTAAGGTGTACATGTTGACCTCATTTTAGTTAATGTGATAGTTGAAGTAAAGCTTTATGTTTAGGTCTACTATCAACATAATAGCAATGGTTAGTAAAGAAGGTGAGACATTTCAGTGTAAATTATTGCACTCTTGTTAAAAGAAAGTGGAATTTCATTCCATCTTTTAAACTTTAACTCAGAGTGAATATTGATATTTTTTCTGGACTTTTGCTAAAACATGATGTTCCCAGGTTGAAACACCCTTTTCTGTAAAAGTTGATTTCATTTAAAAAGTTAAAAAGATTTTGAGTGATCTTATTGTTTTGGTTTCAAAATGGAAACCCCAAAAGTTACAAATACAATATTAATGTATTATGGAAATTAAATCAATCATTTATTTTTGAACCACTGGAATATGACAGTTGTTATCAATTCGTTTGATGGGTTTGAACTTTTGATTTTGCCATTTGATTGGGGACTTAACTTTTTGAATTTTCCTTGGAGTTCAGTATAGTATTTTTGTAATTTTACTTTTTTCATATATGGTCTTGGATATAACACTGCTTTTCAGATTGTTCTCCGTTATTTAGTACTCAAGTCCAGAATTTAAATTTTGACATAAGGCACAAATGGTAAAATAATGATTAAAGATTTATATTTATTGTTCAAGAAATGCTATTCTTTCTATTTATAATTCAATTTAAGTTCATAAAAAAAATATGAAGTTTTATGTTAATTTCAACAGTAGAGAAATAAGTGATTTTGTAAGTCAAAGCATAAATATATCTTAAAAGCAACAATATCATTTCACATAATACAGAGACATATAATATAATTTTTATTGTACCCATTTCACTCATTTTCAAATATTTATCAATAGAAATATGTCTGGTCACTCTTTAATTGATACAAGTAATTCTGACACAAATCAACAGTCATTATGATATTTATTCAATGTCACTTTGCAAGTTTTACTAATCTGATCAGAACTACTCAGCCGTTAATTATATCATGAATGAGCTGTCATAATTATTCCCCACGAGGAGCCTTTTTAGTTATATTTTACAAATAGTATTCATTCGCACTACAAAATATAGTCCAGTGCAGTCCTTTTTTTCAAATCGGATTTTGTTTATCGCTAAGATAACAGCAAAAGTAAATGTATGCTTTGATTTTGAATATTTGTAAACATTTGGTAACGTTGCCATTGTTTTCGCACGGTAATTGATGCACAAGCACCTGCTCCGTCGATGATTAATTTTCCATATTTGGGACATTGTGGCTAGGGTTTCCATGGATTAACCAATCAGATTGTAGCGATTTAAAATTTTCTCATAAAGAACAACCAATCAAAGCTGAGTAATTTGAATCTATTACTGTTCTTTGTCCAGTGGGTTGAACGTGGATCCGACATTTTTTTCACCTGTGCCTATTACTTCCTGGATTTTTGCATGTTTTTGGGAAATACTGGAATACACAACTAAAGACTAAAAGTGACAGTTATCAAGTCAGGTAATACTTTCACATAATTTCATAATTTTTGCATTATTGTATTCGATGAAATGTTAATTTGGAGCTCAGCCAATATTTTTACTACATGACCTAAATATTTACAACCACAAAAAAAAATGTCTACCGCTCATTCCATTCAAATTTTGCATGAAAGTGGTTATATTTTGAAACTAAAACAACAAAGTGAAATAATTTTAACATTGTCTATGTAATGTTACACATAATACACAATGTGTTAATAGTAATTCTTCCACTGTCATTATCAAAAAATACAAATTACAATGATACATGTGTATTTGTTGAAACCAGAAAGATAAAAATAGTGCCAATATTCAAATCAGATTATTTATGGAATTTGCAAACCAAATATTTTCGAACCTGTAAAAGTGACGAAGTGTTGGAATTGTAGAAACTGGTTTGTATTTCTAAAGTTGTTTTCTGTTTTGTTCAGTATTTTTGTTCGTCCATGGGCATGTACAATTGATAGTTTGTGTATTATCCTCAGGATTTTTATTTTCCCCTATTAGCAGGTTGATAAATGCAACTTCTACATGTACTTTGCTATTTTCTAATAAGCATGATAAGTGATAGGACACTGACAATATAAAGATCTTCACAGGTTTTCATCATGATTTTGTAACCTTGATGTGGTCTATAAATTTTAGGTTTATTTCATCATGTTCATTATAATATCAAATTGAAATTCTGGAATAAATTTATTTTTAATAACTTTTAATTCAAAATTGTATTACATAGAATTTGAACATGCACATTGTTTGTCCTTTTGAGAAACTTATATATTGAATTTATATATAAACTCATCATAGATACATGATCTTTATTTCGTTGTTAAATTATAATGTCTTGTCTTTGTAGAA
>NW_027268513.1:0-28314 GCF_963676685.1 Mytilus edulis | reverse complement strand
AATTGGAAACAGTTAAACGGAGAAAGTCTAAAGCTTTATTCATAGATATAGGAAGATGTTGTGTGAGTGCCAATGAGACAACTCTCCATCCAAATAACAATTTAAAAAGTAAACCATTATAGATTAAAGTACGGCCTTCAACACGGAGCCTTGGCTCACACCGAACAACAAGCTATAAAGGGTCCCAAAAATACTAGTGTAAAACCATTCAAACGGGAATACCAACGGTCTAATCTATAATATAAACAAAAAAATCAGGCTTGATCGAAATATGACAGGCAGCAACCAACGGCAACCACTGAATTACAAGCTCCTCACTTGGGACAGGCATGCAGAATGTGGGGGATTATTTTAACATGTTCGCCAGCGCTTAACCTTCTGCTTAACCTAGACTTATGATTTAACAGAACAACATAAGTACAAACTGTAAAAATCGGTTGGAAATGGCTAGACTCGTCCGATTGATAACAAGAACTAAACACATCTAAAAAAAAAGATGGTTTTAGGCTATCCTTTTTATATCTTTTTTTTTTGGTATTTTTGAAATTTATTTATAAATCCTAGCTTAGCTTTCAATATTAATTCAGAGCGTTATTCGTGAAAATTAATCCTGACGCGCTATATTTAAAGTTGTATGTTTAATCATTAGATGTGGTAGCAATAGTATTAATAAGAGTGTTTAAGAAATATGCTAAGGGGGGCGAACAATGGACGGACTAACATATTGCCACATATGCAAAATGATTTCCTTTTTGTGACAGGTGATCACCAACAAAATTTTCAAAGTCTCATTTCTACAACAATCCATAACACACAGATGTCCCCTACCAATAGGACATTACTTAAAATACCATTGGACATATCATCTTGAAACTGCTGCGCATTTATTGTCGCCTTCTTATGTGTTCATTTCATTGTACCGAAGACTGTCGAGTAAGGAATTGTCCTATTACAATCTTTGCCCAAGTATAAGCGATAAATTAAATTCCTGTACTATTTCTTTATGTGGTATTTTCAGTGAAATATTTTTTTATTTTGTTGTAATCTAACCGTGAATCTAACCCAACGTCAAAATTAAACCTTATAACATTCTTCATTCTATCTGAAGTGTTGACCTATGAGTTTCCTTCCTTGTGAAAACTCTGAAATTCAGTGCACAAAATAATTATTCGTGCTCACAATATATTTTCATTGAGCGCTAAAAATAATAATTTTTTAGCACAATACGTTTTTTTACAAAATGTATATTGAGCGTTTTGAAATATTATGATTAACAACAATGTAAAGAAAAGAAATATTCGTTTGACCAAATAAGTCAAATTTTCGAAATTTTCCAACCAGGTATAACATTTGACAGTTGCAGACGACACAAATTTAGAAAATGTTCCATCATACTCCTTCACCATCGATTCAACTAGTCTGCATGCGACAATCTTGCCGATCGAAGGTGCTAGAGGTTACATGTACCAATGGGACAGGGCAAGGTGTGTATTAAATATATATTCCTCTTTTTATACATATCTTTTTATTTATGACCAATAGTCTACATAACTGTTACTGTTAGCTGTAATAGTGGTAATTAATAAATTATGGTCATCATACGGCTTGTTTGCGGAAGACAATCATGGCTTTGATATGGAAGATTTCCTTTAGTTGTTGTTCCTACTTAATCATCGTACGGCTTGGCTGCGGAAGACGGCTACAGAAAACGGCTGCGGAAGACGGCTGCGGAAGACAATGTCTTTCATTAAGCAGTTGTTCCTATTTGATTCAATTATTAAAATTTGTATTCAATTATCATTTTTTCCCCCCAAATTAGAACCATAGTGTATTGTATATATATATATATCAATTATGATTACAAATATGAGAGGGTGCAGCGGCAGATTTAGCCATTTTTAAAGGGGGGTTCCCAACCCAGGAGAAAGGAGGGGGGGGTTCCAACACTTGGACCTTCCCTGAGGTGGACAGGATTCTTGAATCGAAGCCTGGGAATGAGTGGGAGTTAGGTTTGAGGGAATTTGGAGTCGGGCGGGAACTAAGTGACGATCGAGGGTAGTAAAATAGAAATATTCTGTGCTTCACAAAAAAATAGTAAGGGGGATGGAAGTGAGAACAACCCCATGTTCACCCCCTCAATTACAGCGGCGGGAACCAGATGAAGAGGGTAGGAAACAAGCGGCGGGGATAATTTATGCCTCACTGACAAAACAATTGTAAGGGTGAGGTAAGTGGGAATCATGCATTCCATATTCATCCTCTCAATGACAGGGGTCAGTGTATTAAGTCACAAATGAATTGACGAATGAAGTCACTAAATTAATTGAATAATTCTTTTCTTTCAATTTCTTCACCCCAATTCAACAATTTTATTGATAGTAGTACTTTTCAACACTCAACCAAACATCCAACAAACTTCAAAAAATTTAGTAAATTGATATGCTTCACACAACAAAAATAGTAAGGGGGATGGAAGGGGAAACTACCCCATGTTCATCCCCTCAATTACAGGGGCGGGAACGAGGTGAAGAGGATAGGAAACAAGCGGCGGGAATAATTTATGCCTCACTGACAAAAACAATTGTAAGAGAGAGGGAAGTGGGAATCATCCCATGTTCACCCCTTAATTACAGGGGTCAGTGTATTAAGTCATCGAATGAATTGATGAATTAAGTCACTAAATTAATTAAAGAATTATTTGTTTTAATTTCTTTACCCCAATTTAACAATGTTTATTGATACTAGTAGTACTTTTTAACTCTTAACCAAACATCAGACAAATTTAAAAATTTAATTGAGTAAATGGATTGAAGATTTCAGCTTTATCTTTTTTGTACGCCTGTGATTTAAGACGGAACAAATTATGGTATTCCGTTGTCTGTCGTCAACATGTCGTACAATAACTACAACCTGCTGTCACCATTTCACATGAAACTTTGGTGAATTGCTTTTAAATAAATATCTATTGATGTAAACTCCCTATCGATATTTAGAAAATTCAGATTTAATGTTTTTGATCAAAAAAGGGGGGTTGTAGTTTTCATACTATAGCTCAAAAAGACTTTCACCAATTTCTATGAAACTTTGGTGAATAGTTAAAATCTAATGATGTAAGGTCCAATTTTTATAAACTTCAGATTTTACGTCTGGACCATTTATTGGACCTGATATAAATTCATAAAAAGGGGGGATTTCCAAGTATTCGACGTATGCTCTAAATATGCATGATATATTTGCGACTGTAAATCAAGCAATCAACCACCAAGATTTAATGTATGTGTTACAGATGATTATGTTTAATACAAACAACTGACATTGACCATAAACCAATGCTAATAAATGCCGGACCACTTCATCAATAGTTTGAGCACGTTTTATACACACCAAAAGACGGTAATTAAAATGTTCAGTCTTTTTTGTTTAATAGAATTCTGTGATAAATTATGATATGTATGATTAGCTGAAAATAAACAGGACCATTAATCATTCTCAAGATGGTTATTCAGTTGTCAATCAGCTTCTGTAAAATCAGTTTGAAATTGTATTTAATTATTTTGAATGATTCAATTTACATCATGTGATACTACTGCTGCTGCTGGTCAGTTAGATGCTGGATCATCATAAGTGCTAAGGGATGGAATTAAAAATGTTCTGCTTGTGTACAGTTACTGGTCATTTGGAGTATTAAAACAAATCAAGGTATAATATGTATTTAGACAATATACGTATAGTGTCTTGAAATATGAAATTTATTTGTATGAGGCTTAGAAACGGGAAAATGCGAGGTTCTACCGAGCATTTTCCCGTTTCGTGCAGAATACAAATAAATTTCATATTTCAAGACACTATACGTATATTGTCTTTATACTGAAATCGAAAAAAAAAATGAAAAATGAAAAAAACATGTAACAAAAATTGTTAAAAAAAGTGTTTGGAATTTCCCTCTTGGGGTACCATTTTGGGGTATTTCCCTATGAGCGTAGTCCAGGTGGTAAGACATTGGCGTATTAATGAATTAGAAAGGGAAAATGAACTTAATTAATAGCATTTGATAAACATGATATATAAATAACCAATTTGAAGACATAAAAGTTTAAATTCAAAAAAGTTTGACCATTGTTACTTTACGTTGTCATGGTCGTGACGTGATGTTGTTGATGAAATACAATAAGGAGGCGGGGCTTATAGGTCAATTGGGGTCATTGACGTATAAAGATAACGTTTATACGTATAGCTTTATCTGTACAGTAAAATAGCTGATTGCAGTATAAATATATATATCAGTTTAAGAATTTGAGAATTAAGAATTGAATGATTCTTTTTGTACGTTTGTAGGGTTGTTAAAGCGTTGACCGTGCACACTCCGCGCTTCATATAAAATGTGCACTTCGTTCAACGCTTTTCCACCCCAATTACATTTCAAAAAGATGCCTTCGATTCTCAAATAAAGTATTTGAAATGATGTAATACTGATGTCATAGCTATTTTGGTCGAAGCGTATGGCCAATGTTTTGTCAGAAGGAAACAATGCCTTACAAATACCTAAAAATTAGAAATCTATCGGCAAACGTGTAAAATGTCTTACTTTCAAATGTCTTTAAATGATGAAACATACGGAAGAGAGAGAAAACGGCTTTTTTTACTTAATTTTCATATTGAAGAATGTTGATGCATCATAACAAAGTTTGCGGGAAAACAAAATTAAGTCTCACGTATTGTTTTTACATTAGACAAGCTCTAAATACGATCGTACATCTACTATAATTCATAGTTTACTCAAAGGTAAGAGTATCGCTTTTTATGAGAACAACCTCGCTCCCCCTCCTCCGCCCCCCTAGAAAAAAAAATCCATACATTTTATTTCAGCACAAGTTTCCAACGAAAAATTAGGAGGGTGCCCAAAGTCCAAAAAGTCCTCTAGTTAACGATTTTAAGTTAGCGGATAACACACGGCTACTTTTTTGCACATTTTAGAAAAATCATTATATTTTACAATCATGATTGTCGGCGTAAGTTCCCGTGGACACGATTTTCTAAATTTCGTGTTTTTACAGGGTACCACCAGATACCGTATTGTACGGAGAATTTTTAACATGAAAAATAAAAGTATTGTGGTCAATGTTGGTGGTTAAAACAGTACTTATAATATAGTTTATTTATTGAATATATCATATAACGAAATCGGAAAGTATTTAAGTGATTTTAATATAAGTCTTTCAGCATTTTAGTAAGAGTAAAATTTTACCCGAAATTTACCCTATTTTCAACGAAAGCAAAATTATTACGTATAATTATCATCACGATATTTTTCACTCTTAATAAAGCAATAAGACACAGTGCATGTGTGTGCCAAATTTAATGTGTGAAATAAAAATCGTTTTGAAGATATTAGCAATTAAAAACACAAATAAAGTCAACATTTTGGTATTGATTAAACACCAATTATCTCGTGCCATTAATTATTTTGTTGCTTACACTATTAGGTCATTAACAAGAACAGAGTTCATTCAATACTTTTCCCTTTTTTTGCTTGTTGTGTGGTTGATTTATTTGTTGTGAATAGCTAGCTTACTTTGTAGATTGTCACTTTGTTCGGAGAAATATGTTTTTGTGTCTGTTTTTCAAAACTTTAAACTTTTTATTAAATATAACTTGTTGTTAAAAATTAAATTGTAGTATAAGAATCAAGTCGGTTGGTTTTGTTTCACACCCGCATATCCAACTAAGTTAGACATCACGTGACTTTTGTGACGTATAATTGCCGCCATTTTGTATTACATTTCCCCATATAAAATGCATATATGTCTCAATAAAGTTTAATTTTCTCATAAACCTGATCCGTGTTCTTACTTTTGCAAATCAATCCTTGATATTCATACATATTTCTATCAAACAATGTTGGTCCTAACAGTTTAATTTTGATTAAATTCGGTCAAATCGGAATCGTAAAATATGCACTTTTTCTCGTCATTTCTCCGTTGACTCAATGTTAAATTACCGATACCCATTTCTACGTTTACAACAAATAAAGAAATTCTGTAAATAAAACACAAACTTTGCAAATCGATTAAGTATATTCAAACATATAGCTGGCGAAAAATACTACTTAAAACAGTTTAATTTCAGGAAAAATTCGGTCAAACATCGATTTAAAAAAGGGAATTTTCCGAGATTTTTCAAAATGGCGGCTGATGTATCATATGGAAATGTTGCATCAAATCAATGATTTCTATAGTAAGACTTTTCTAGATTATATTTAATATTCCATAAATAATCTCTGATGTTTCTGTTATTTTCCTTTAGTGATATTTCGATATCATTGATTTTAAATTTCTTAATAAAAAAAAATATTTTAAGTGAGACACATTTATTTTGACAGATATTCATCCAGGAGATACTGTTACTAGAAAAAAGTTTACAATATCTTAAATAAAAAAAAATCTCTCCTTTTTTTAAAGGTGTTTTCAAATTTTCTGTATATTTTATCTTTCTTTAGAAATATTTTAATACATTCCTTTTAAAACAAACAAAAAATGTTTTCATCCTAAGAGAAAATAAAACAATGTCCAATTATAATAGATAAATATTCTATACCTTAAAAATATCATTCCTTGACCGGACAGGTGAAATCTAATCTTATAATGTTACATCATAATATATTGTCAGGTATACGTGCAAACCAAAAGCAACCAGGTGACATTCAACATCCTGTCAGTGTGTATACATGTATTACCAGGATGTTGAATGTCACCTGGTTGCTTTTGGTTTGCATGTATTACCAGCAATCCAATCCATTCTGTCACGTCTCAGTCCTTACAGCTGAACGGACGTGCTGGGTCAGCTCTCCTTTACCCGCTATCTTCGATGAGGGTTTATTGCTAGATGGTCAACGACATACTACTAAGATGACAGAAACCAATCCATGCCGTACAGAGAGACGTAGTAGTTGGCGTACCCGCGTTAACATGCCTCCAAAACCATTGTCTATTATGGGGAGTGTCATGCCGATTAACGTCCGAGGGCTGTATCCTAGGCTGTTGGGTGATACGACCTTCATTTTCCTGCCTCACGGCTTGGGTCCTGATAACGCTTCCTGTCATCTTTAGAACTACGTCCACGATTCATCTACCAGTACTCCATCATCGAGGCTAGCGGGCTGCCAAGCTGACCAAACTGGCCCTGAAAGCAGCCGTTGTGAAGTAAAGAAAACAACAAAAATAGTCAAAAAGTAAAATCAACTCACCAAAACCAAGATGGCGGCCTCCATTCGGCGTCCTTTGCTACCCGTTCCTGACCCACGGCACAAAATATTTAAATGCTCACCAATCGTCTTCGGGCACCGAGCCGACCGTGCGAGGGCTGAAAAGCCAGTCAAGGTCGTTAAACACCACCACATATATATATGTATTACCAGAGTTTAAATTTTGTGATATACAAAAGTTTTCATAAATGTACAAATAAATATCTTCTCCTTCCCGTGTCAAATATGAATATTATGAAAATTTCTTTTAAAAAATATTTTTTGCTTAAAAGGTATTCTAATATTTTTATGTTTCTATAATTATTTCAAAGAAATAATCTGATTCAAATTTTAATTTAAATGAATTTCGATCATTAAATATCATTTTATAGTTATTTATTTTTTAATTCAATATTTAAAGCTAAATCCAGGCAATGCATCTATATAAAGTTTAAATTGTGTAAATAATATAGTTATTGTATACATTCCAACAGAGACGTATAATATGATTGGTTTGGTTTTAACAATTTTGTATGTATCCGATATTATCCATGATATCGACAGAGTTATCGGTCCTGAAAAGGACTGATATAGTTGGGTATGGAATATGGCACATCAAAAAAGTCTATGCTATGGTCTTGTATGATGTTTTTGACCTAAGTCCCCCTCGGTGTGAACGACAACAAAAATGTACCGTTCGTGCAACAACAAAAATGTACCGTTCGTGCAACAACAAAAATGTACCGTTCGTGCAACAACAAAAAAACAACAGATGCAACAGACGACAACCAACGACCTACACTTAATTGCAGGCTCCTGATTTTGGAAAGACATATCATACAGAATTTGGAGGGGTCAAACATGTTTGCTTTCGACACTTTTGAATAATACGTAACTATTCACATTTATTTAGGGGCTCAATTAAGCAGAGGAAGTTCCCTTTGTATTGGGAATCTTTTATGATATCGAAAATTCATTACCGGCTGAATCACCGAGCTGTTGGATCGTTTTTTAAACGTCTCATAGGTACCCAACTTATATCAGTCCTATTCAGGACCGATAACTCTGTCGATAAATATTGTCGTGTATACAATGTTGTTGAAAATCAGAGCAATTGTATACTAGTATAATTATGTCTATGTTGAAATGTATACAATAACAAATTGTTTTTACACAAGTTTAACTTTATATCAATTTATTGAATGCCTGGATTTTTCTTAAAATATTAGATTAATGAAAAATTAATAAAATCATATTCAATGACATCTTGTTTAATTTTCTACGAAATAAAACAAATCCATTTAAATTAGAATTTGAATCAAAATATTTCTTTAAAATATATAATTATAGTTACATAAATATTAATTTGATTATCTTTTAAAGCAAAAATATTTTTTTTAAAGAAATTGTTTTATATTGTTCATATTTTCTTAAAGTTTATTATGATACATTCTTCTTCTGATTTGACACGGGGAAGAGAAGATATATTTGTATGAAAACTTTTGTATAACACAAAATTCAAACTCTGGTAATACATGCATGTATACACAGGATGTTTAATGTCACCTGGTTGCTTTTGGTTTGCACGTCTACCTGACAATATATTGTTATGTAACATTACAACCCAAGTCAGAGTTCACCTGGTCGTCAAGTGATGGGATTTTGAAGGTATAGAATATTTATCTATTATAATTGTTTGGATTTTTTTCTGTCTTGGGACGTAAATATTTTTTGGTTCTTAAAGGCTGAGACTTCTAGTAGTCTCAGTAAAAGGGAAGTATAAATATATTTCTAAAAAAAGATAAATTATACAGAAAACAGGAAAAACGCCTTTAAAAAAAGCAGAGCAAATTTTATTGTTTACTATTTTCTGGTAACAGTATATATCTTGGATATCGGCGGTCAAAATAAAATGTTCCCGTGTCACTCTTAAAATAATATTTTTTTATCAAGGAATTTTGAAATCAATCATATCGAAATATCACAAAAGAAAATAACAGAAACATTAGAGATTCTACATAAAAAATTTAATTTAATCAAGGAAGGTCTTACTATACAAATCCTTGATTTGATTCAACATGTCCATATACATCATCCGCCATTTTGAAAAATCCCGAAATATTCACTTTTTTAAATCAATTTTTGACCGAAATTGCCCAGAAATTAAACTGTTTCAAATAGTATTTTTCGCCAGATATATATTTTAATATACTAAATCGATTTGCAAAGTTTTATTTTTATTAACGGAATTTCTTTATTTGTTGTACAAGTAGACGTGGGTATCCGCAAGGAATATTCAAATAATTATACAATTCCTTGGTATCGGTAATTTAGCATTGAGCCAACGGAGAAATGACGAGAAAAAGTAATGTTTTTACGATTGTTTGAATATCAAGGATTGATTTGCAAAAGTTAGAAAACGGGTCAGGTTAATGAGAAAATTAAACTTTATTGAAGCACCTATGCATTTTATATGGGGCAATATAATACAAAATGACGGTTAGTATAGTCACAAAAGTCACGTGATGTCCGACTTAGTTGGATATGTCCCGATCGTACGAGAACATTATGGTCAATGCCTTAGTAGTTAAACACTCCCATTCGTTGAAGCAGGAACTTTCTATACTAAGTTTAATATACTAGTATAGAAAGTCCCTGGTTGAAGTTATACACATATGTCTGTTAATTCAGCTTTCAAAAATATTGAAATTCAAGGTCCTCGATAAAAAAAAAATATCGTTGCGTTCTATCAGAGACGATATATTATATGTCTCTGCATGGTTCTATGATCTTGCTTTAAATGTTTTTTTTAACTTACCAGTTTGATTTCTAACAAAAATTTCTTTAAATACAGATAATAATTATTTGCATAAAAATTGCTTCCAGGATTCAGCAGTACTGATGTCTCTTAAAGTGAGGAAATCGAAGGAAAACGGGTCATTTTTAGCCATATTGAGAAAAAAATCCGCGGTCACAATGCCAGTATCATCTTAATTTTAATAGTTATAGGTCAAAGTACGGCCTTCAGGACGGAGCCTTGGCTCACGCAGAACTGTTTTTGCTTAAAAATTGCTTCCAGGTTCAAGCAATACTGATGTTTCTTAAAGTAAGGAAATAGAAGAAAAACGGGTCATTTTTAGCAATTTTACTGAGAGCAAAGAAATCGGGGGGGGGGGGGGGGGGGGCCCAACCCCCCTCTCTTGGGGGCCTCTTACGGCGGCCCCCAAATCCCTGCCTCCCCTAAAATCGAACCCTAGTTACGGCCCTGGCATAAGAACAATCTGATGTTAAACAGCTTGAAATGGCTTGACTGATCAAATCGGCACGAAGCACAAAAACAACTAACATGAAGACAAAAAAAAACAAAGTACCGATCTAATAGTACTCGCCGTTAAGGTAGAACATTTTATATTATAAAGGGAGGGGGGCTGGTTGCAGGAAAAGAATTCCCGGATTGACTTTTTGTTTTCATCTGTTGCTACGCATTCTTATTTTTTTTTCGCTGATTTCCTACCCGAAAATTTCTTTTCACTTTTGTACAAATTTATATCCTCAACTATCCTGCATTTCATGTTGCAGAGTGTTCATTTTCATCCTGTCTTGTACAAAGTCATTTATTTCAGTTCATACCAGGCCAAGTAATTCATTTTTAAAATCCTCCTTCCATCTCTCCTTTCGAAATCAAAAGGGTGTCCCCTTACTGAAAACTAATGAAAGGACGTCATCAATAGTCTGAGAAAAGTATGACCATAAATATCATTACCGTAAAAACTAAGCTTTTTTTGGTACAGCATGTATTACTAACTGATTGAATGTTGTCGAAAGTCTTAGAGAAAAGGATTATACATTCTTGATATGCCTGTCTTAAGTCATAATAGAGCCGGTATTCGAGTGGTTGTCGTTGGTTCATGTTTGTTAAAAAAAATTGTTTGTTAATAATTTTGTTATAAATCAGGCCGTTAGGTTTTTTTTTCAAACGAATTCTTTCATTTTTTTCATAACTAGTCTTTTTATAGCCCACTATAAGGTATGAGTTTTTCACATTGTTGAAGTCCGCACGGTTGCCTATAATTGCTTGCTTCCACATCTCCTTATTTGTATATTATACAACAATTATTACATAAAATCAACATTATCAATGTTCCATGTAAATGAGGTAAGGTCAGATGAAATCTGCCACAAAGAATTGTACACCTTGTTACCATTCCATGCACCAAATATATTTAACCCACTACTATATGAGAATGTACGGACTTGACCACTGACACTCAACCTTGTTCACTGACCGTGAAAGTAGGTCGCAGTCATGTGAATCATGTCTGACGGTCATGTAAACCTCGCAAGGATACCATATATTAGTAACCAAAAATAGTTATCCTAGAACTCATTATAATTGAGACATTCACATGACGAAAAAAGCTATACAGTTTTTTAGCAGTCATTCAACTATGACAATGAGGTCAATGATAATTATTATATGACGGCAACTTCGTAACACAATGGATCTATATACAAAGTATATATGACCTCTGAAATATAAAGCTATACAAATGGTTTACGGTGTTGACACCACCCCCACCAGATAATGACCTCTGAAATATAACGCTATACAAATAGTTTACGGTGTTGACACCACCCCCACCAGATAATGACCTCTGAAATATAACGCTATACAACATGTACAAATAGTTTACGGTGTTGCCCCCCCCCCCCCCTCCCCCATCAGATAATGACCTCTAGAATATAACGATATACAAATAGTTTACGGTGTTGTCCCCCCTTTCCCCCACCAGATAATGACCTCTGAAATATAACGCTATACAAATAGTTAACGGTGTTGCCCCCCCTTTCCCCTATCAGATTATGACCTCTGAAATATAACGCTATACAAATAGTTTACGGTGTTGCCCCCCCTTTCCCCTATCAGATCATGACCTCTGAAATATAACGATATACAAATAGTTTACGGTGTTGCCACCACCCCTATCAGATTATGACCTCTGAAATATAACGCTATACAAATAGTTTACGGTGTTGCCACCACCACCATCAGATTGTGACCTCTGAAATATAACGCTATACAAATAGTTTACGGTGTTGCCACCACCCCCATCAGATTGTGACCTCTGAAATATAAAGTTATACAAATAGTTTACGGTGTTGCCCCCCCCCCTTTTCCCCTATCAGATTATGACCTCTGAAATATAACGCTATACAAATAGTTTACGGTGTTGCCACCACCACCATCAGATTGTGACCTCTGAAATATAACGCTATACAAATGGTTTACGGTGTTGCCACCACCCTCATCAGATTATGACTTCTGAAATATAACGCTATACAAATAGTTTACGGTGTTGCCACCACCACCATCAGATTGTGACCTCTGAAATATAACGCTATACAAATAGTTTACGGTGTTGCCACCACCCCCATCAGATTGTGACCTCTGAAATATAAAGCTATACAAATGGTTTACGGTGTTGCCACCACCCTCATCAGATTATGACCTCTGAAATATAACGCTATAAAAGTTTACGGTGTTGTCACTACCACCATCAGATTGTATTCTGTACAAATAGTTTACGGTGTTGCCACCACCCCCATCAGATTATGACCTCTGAAATATAACGCTATACAAATAGTTTACGGTGTTGCCACCATCCCCATCAGATTATGACATCTGAAATATAACGGTTTACAAATAGTTTACGGTGGTGCCACCACCCCAACAGATTGTTATCTCTGCAATATCACGCTATACAAATAGTTTACGGTGTTGCCACCACCCCCATCAGATTATGACCTCTGAAATATCACGCTATACAAATAGTTTACGGTGTTGCCACCACCCCCATCAGATTGTGACTTCTGAAATAGGACGCAATACAAACAGTTTACGGTGTTGCCACCACCCCATCAGATCATGACCTCTGAAATATAAAGCTATACAAATGGTTTACGGTGTTGCCACCACCCTCATCAGATTATGACCTCTGAAATATAACGCTATACAAATAGTTTACGGTGTTGCAACCACCCCCATCAGATTATGACCTCTGAAATATAACGTTATAAAAGTTTACGGTGTTGTCACCACCACCATCAGATTATGACCTCTGAAATATAACGCTATAAAAGTTTACGGTGTTGTCACCACCACCATCAGATTATGACCTCTGAAATATAACGCTATAATAGTTTACGGTGTTGCCACCACCACCATCAGATTATGACCTCTGAAATATAACGTTATGCAAATAGTTTACGGTGTTGCCACAACCCCCATCAGATTATGACCTCTGAAATATAACGTTATGCAAATAGTTTACGGTGTTGCCACCACCCCCACCAGATTATGACCTCTGAAATATAACGCTATAATAGTTTACGGTGTTGCCACCACCACCATCAGATTATGACCTCTGAAATATAACGCTTTACAAATAATTTACGGTGTTGCAACCACCCCCATCAGATTATGACCTCTGAAATATAACGATATACAAATAGTTTACGTTGTTGCCCCCCCCCCCTTCTCCCCCATCAGGTTATGACCTCTGAAGTATAACGCTATACAAATAGTTTACGGTGTTGCCACCACCCCCATCAGATTTTGACCTCTGAAATATAACGCTTTACAAATAGTTTACGGTGTTGCCACCACCCCATCAGATTATGACCTCTGAAATATAACGATATACAAATGGTTTACGGTGTTGCCACCACCCTTATCAAATTATGACCTCTGAAATATAACGCTATACAAATAGTTTACGGTGTTGCAACCACCCCCATCAGATTATGACCTCTGAAATATAACGTTATAAAAATAGTTAACGGTGTTGCCACCACCCCCATCAGATTGTGACCTCTGAAATATAACGCTATACAAATAGTTTACGGTGTTGCCACCACCACCGTCAGATCTATACAAATGGTTTACGGTGTTGCCACCACCCTCATCAGATTATGACCTCTGAAATATAACGCTATACAAATAGTTTACGGTGTTGCCACCACCCCCATCAGATTTTGACCTCTGAAATATAACGGTTTACAAATAGTTTACGGTGTTGCCACCACCACCATCAAATTGTATTCTGTTCAAATAGTTTACGGTGTTGCCCCCACCCCCATCAGATTGTGACCTCTTAAATATAACGCTTTACAAATAGTTTACGGTGTTGCCACCACCCCATCAGATTATGACCTCTGAAATATAACGATATACAAATAGTTTACGGTGTTGCCACCATCCCCATCAGATTATGACATCTGAAATATAACGGTTTACAAATAGTTTACGCTGTTGCCACCACCCCCATCAGATTGTGACCTCTGAAATATCACGCTATACAAATAATTTACGGTGTTGCCACCACCCCAATCAGATTATGACCTCTGAAATATAACGTTACACAAATAGTTTACGGTGTAGCCACCACCCCCATCAGATTGTGACCTCTGAAATATGACGCTATACAAACAGTTTACAGTGTTGCCACCATCCCCATCAGATTATGACATCTGAAATATAACGGTTTACAAATAGTTTACGCTGTTGCCACCACCCCCATCAGATTGTGACCTCTGAAATATCACGCTATACAAATAATTTACGGTGTTGCCACCAACCCCATCAGATTTTGACCTCTGAAATATAACGTTACACAAATAGTTTACGGAGTTGCCACCACCCCCATCAGATTGTGACCTCTGAAATATCACGCTATACAAATAATTTACGGTGTTGCCACCACCCCCATCAGATTATGACCTCTGAAATATAACGTTACACAAATGGTTTACGGTGTTGCCACCACCCTCATCAGATTATGACTTCTGAAATATAACGCTATACAAATAGTTTACGGTGTTGCCACCACCCCCACCAGATTATGACCTCTGAAATATAACGCTATAAAAGTTTACGGTGTTGTCACCACCACCATCAGATTGTATTCTGTACAAATAGTTTACGGTGTTGCCACCACCCCCATCAGATTGTGACCTCTGAAATATAACGCTTTACAAATAGTTTACGGTGTTGCCACCATCCCCATCAGATTATGACATCTGAAATATAACGGTTTACAAATAGTTTACGGTGGTGCCACCACCCCCATCAGATTGTTACCTCTGAAATATCACGCTATACAAATAGTTTACGGTGTTGCCACCACCCCCATCAGATTATGACCTCTGAAATATAACGTTATACAAATAGTTTACGGTGTTGCCACCACCCCCATCAGATTGTGACCTCTGAAATATGACGCTATACAAACAGTTTACGGTGTTGTCACCACCCCATCAGATCATGACCTCTGAAATATAACGCTATACAAATAGTTTACGGTGTTGACACCACCCCCACCAGATAATGACCTTTGAAATATAACGCTATACAAATAGTTTACGGTGTTGCCCCTCCCCCTCCCTCATCAGATTATGACCTCTTAAATATAACGCTATACAAATAGTTTACGGTGTTGCCACCACCCCCATCAGATTGTGACCTCTGAAATATAACGCTATACAAATAGTTTATGGTGTTGCCACCACCCCCATCAGATTGTGACCTCTGAAATATAAAGCTATACAAATGGTTTACGGTGTTGCCACCACCCTCATCAGATTATGACCTCTGAAATATAACGCTTTACAAATAGTTTACGGTGTTGCCACCACCCCCATACACAATGGATCTATATACAAAGTATATATGACCTCTGAAATATAACGCTATACAAATAGTTTACGGTGTTGACACCACCCCCACCAGATAATGACCTCTGAAATATAACGCTATACAAATAGTTTACGGTGTTGGCACCACCACCATCAGATTGTGACCTCTGAAATATAACGCTATACAAATAGTTTAATGAGTTGGCACCACCCCCATCAGATTGTGACCTCTGAAATATAACGCTATACATTGTACAAATGGTTTACGGTGTTGCCACCACCCTCATCAGATTATGACCTCTGAAATATAACGCTATACAAATAGTTTACGGTGTTGCCCCCCCCCCCCTCTCCCCCATCAGGTTATGATCTATGAAATATAACGCTATACAAATAGTTAACGGTGTTGCCACCACCACCATCAGATTGTGACCTCTGAAATATAACGCTATACAAATAGTTTACGGTGTTGGCACCACCCCCTTCAGATTGTGACCTCTGAAATATAAAGCTATATATTGTACAAATGTTTTACGGTGTTGCCACCACCCTCATCAGATTATGACCTCTGAAATATAACGCTATACAAATAGTTTACGGTGTTGCCACCACCCCCATCAGATTGTGACCTCTGAAATATAACGCTTTACAAATAGTTTACAATGTTGCCACCACCCCCATCAGATTGTGACCTCTGAAATATAACGCTTTACAAATAGTTTACGGTGTTGCCACCACCCCCATCAGATTGTGACCTCTGAAATATAAAGCTATACAAATGGTTTACGGTGTTGCCACCACCCTCATCAGATTATGACTTCTGAAATATAACGCTATACAAATAGTTTACGGTGTTGCCACCACCTCCACCAGATTATGACCTCTGAAATATAACGCTTTAAAAGTTTACGGTGTTGTCACCACCTCCATCAGATTGTATTCTGTACAAATAGTTTACGGTGTTGCCACCACCCCCATCAGATTGTGACCTCTGAAATATAACGCTTTACAAATAGTTTACGGTGTTGCCACAACCACCATCAGATTATGACCTCTGAAATATAACGCTATACAAATAGTTTACGGTGTTGCCACCATCCCCATCAGATTATGACGTCTGAAATATATCGGTTTACAAATAGTTTACGGTGGTGCCACCAACCCCATCAGATTGTTACCTCTGAAATATCACGCTATACAAATAGTTTACGGTGTTGCCACCACCCCCATCAGATTATGCCCTCTGAAATATAACGTTATACAAATAGTTAACGGTGTTGCCACCACCCCCATCAGATTGTGACCTCTGAAATATGACGCTATACAAACAGTTTACGGTGTTGCCACCACCCCATCAGATCATGACCTCTGAAATATAACACTATACAAATAGTTTACGGTGTTGACAACACCCCCACCAGACAATGACCTCTGAAATATATCGCTATACAAATAGTTTACGGTGTTGCCCCTCCCCCTCCCCCATCAGATTATGACCTCTTAAATATAACGCTATACAAATAGTTTATGGTGTTGCCACCACCCCCATCAGATTGTGACCTCTTAAATATAACGCTATACAAATAGTTTATGGTGTTGCCACCACCCCCATCAGATTGTGACCTCTGAAATATAAAGCTATACAAATGGTTTACGGTGTTGCCACCACCCTCATCAGATTATGACCTCTGAAATAAAACGCTTTACAAATAGTTTACGGTGTTGCCACCACCCCCATACACAATGGATCTATATACAAAGTATATATGACCTCTGAAATATAACGCTATACAAATAGTTTACGGTGTTGACACCACCCCCACCAGATAATGACCTCTGAAATATAATGCTATACAAATGGTTTACGGTGTTGCCACCACCCCCATCAGATTGTGACCTCTGAAATATAACGCTATACAACATGTACAAATAGTTTACGGTGTTGCCCCCCCTCCCCCATCAGATTATGACCTCTGAAATATAACGCTATACAAATAGTTTACGGTGTTGACACCACCCCCACCAGATAATGACCTCTGAAATATAATGCTATACAAATAGTTTACGGTGTTGCCACCACCCCCATCAGATTATGACCTCTGAAATATAACGCTATACAACATGTACAAATAGTTTACGGTGTTGCCCCCCCTCCCCCATCAGATTATGACCTCTGAAATATAACGCTATACAAATAGTTTACGGTGTTGCCACCACCCCCATCAGATTGTGACCTCTGAAATATAACGCTATACAAATAGTTTACGGTGTTGACACCACCCCCACCAGATAATGACCTCTGAAATATAACGCTATACAAATAGTTTACGGTGTTGACACCACCCCCACCAGATAATGACCTCTGAAATATAACGCTATACAAATAGTTAACGGTGTTGCCCCCCCCCCCCCTTCTCCCCATCAGGTCATGACCTCTGAAATATAACGCTATACAAATAGTTTACGGTGTTGCCACCACCACCATCAGATTGTGACCTCTGAAATATAACGCTATACAAATAGTTAACGTTGTTGCCCCCCCCCCCTCTCCCCATCAGGTCATGACCTCTGAAATATAACGCTATACAAATAGTTTACGGTGTTGCCACCACCACCATCAGATTGTGACCTCTGAAATATAACGCTAAACAAATAGTTTACGGTGTTGGCACTACCCCAATCAGATTGTGACCTCTGATATATAATACTATACATTGTACAAATGGTTTACGGTGTTGCCACCACCCTCATCAGATTATGACCTCTGAAATATAACGCTATACAAATAGTTTACGGTGTTGCCACCACCCCCATCAGATGTTGACCTCTGAAATATAACGCTTTACAAATAGTTTACGGTGTTGCCACCACCCCATCAGATTATGACCTCTGAAATATAACGCTATACAAATAGTTTACGGTGTTGCCAGCATCCCCATCAGATAATGACATCTGAAATATAACGGTTTACAAATAGTTTACGGTGTTGCCACCACCCCCATCAGATTGTGACCTCTGAAATAACACGCTATATAAATAGTTTACGGTGTTGCCACCACCCCCATCAGATTATGACCTCTAAAATATAACGTTACACAAATAGTATACGGTGTAGCCCCCAACCCCATCAGATTGTGACCTCTGAAATATGACGCTATACAAACAGTTTACGGTGTTGCCACCACCCCCATCAGATTATGACCTCTGAAATATAATGTTTTACAAATAGTTTACGGTGTTGCCGCCATCCCCATCAGATTATGACATCTGAAAAATAACGGTTTACAAATAGTTTACGGTGTAGCCACCACCCCCATCAGATTGTGACCTCTGAAATATCACGCTATACAATAGTTTACGGTGTTGCCACCACCCCAATCAGATTATGACCTCTGAAATATAACGTTATACAAATAGTTTACGGTGTTGCCACCACCCTCATCAGATTGTGACTTCTGAAATATGACGCAATACAAACAGTTAACGGTGTTGCCACCACCTCATCAGATCATGACCTCTGAAATATAAAGCTATACAAATGGTTTACGGTGTTGCCACCACACTCATCAGATGATGACCTCTGAAATATAACGCTATACAAATAGTTTAAGTTGTTGCAACCACCCCCATCAGATTATGACCTCTGAAATATAACGTTATAAAAATAGTTAACGGTGTTGCCACCACCCCCATCAGATTGTGACCTCTGAAATATAACGCTATACAAATAGTTTACGGTGTTGCCACCACCACCGTCAGATCTATACAAATAGTTTACGGTGTTGCCACCACCCCCATCAGATTGTGACCTCTGAAATATAACGCTATACAAATAGTTTACGGTCTTGCCACCAGCCCCATCACATTATGACCTCTGAAATATGACGCTATACAAATAGTTTACGGTGTTGCCACCACCCCAATCAGATTGTGATCTCTGAAATATAACGCTATACAAATAGTTTACGGTGTTGCCACCACCACCATCAGATCTATACAAATAGTTTACGGTGTTGCCACCACCCCCATCAGATTGTGACCTCTGAAATAAAACGCTATACAGATAGTTTACGGTGTTACCACCACCACCATCAGATTATGACCTCTGAAATATAACGCTAAATACAAATAGTTTACGGTACAAACCACCCCATCAGATCATGACCTCTGAAATATAACGCTATACAAATAGTTAACAGTGTTGCCACATCAGATTGTGACCTCTGAAATATAATGTTTTACAAATAGTTTACGATGTTGCCACCACGATTATGACCTCTGGAATAAAACGCTATACAAATAGTTTACGGTATTGCAACCACCCCCATCAGATTATGACCTCCGAAATATAACGCTATACAAATAGTTAACGGTGTTGCCACCACCCCCATCAGATTGTGATCTCTGAAATATAACGCTATACAAATAGTTTACGGTGTTGCAACCACCACCATCAGATCTATACAAATAGTTTACGGTGTTGCCACCATCCCCATCAGATTGTGACCTCTGAAATATAACGCTATACAAATAGTTAACGGTGTTGCCACCACCCCCATCAGATTATGACCTCTGAAATATGACGCTATACAAATAGTTTACGGTGTTGCCACCACCACCATCAGATTATGACCTCTGACATATAAAGCTATACAAATCGATTACGGTGTTGCCACCACCCCCATCAGATTATGACCTCTGAAATATAATGTTTTACAAATAGTTTACGGTGTTATCACCATCCCCATCAGATTATGACATCTGAAATATAACAGTTTACAAATAGTTTACGGTGTTGCCACCACCATCATCAGATTGTGACCTCTGAAATATAACGTTACACAAATAGTTTACGGTGACACCACCATCATTAGATTGTGACCTCTGAAATATAACGTTACACAAATAGTTTACGGTGTTGCCCCTCCCCCATCAGATTATGACCTCTGAAATATAACGCTATACAAATAGTTTACGGTGTTGCCACCATCCCCATCAGATTGTGACCTCTGAAATATAACGCTATACAAATAGTTTACGGTGTTGCCACCACCCCCATCAGATTATGACCTCTGAAATATAACGTTATACAAATAGTTTACGGTGTTGCCACCACCCCCATCAGATTTTGACCTCTGAAATATGACGCTATACAAACAGTTTACGGTGTTGCCACCACCCCATCAGATCATGACCTCTGAAATATAACGCTATACAAATGGTTTACGGTGTTGCCACCACCCTCATCAGATTATGACCTCTGAAATATAGCGCTTTACAAATAGTTTACGGTGTTGCCACCACCCCCATACACAATGGATCTATATACAAAGTATATATGACCTCTGAAATATAACGCTATACAAATAGTTTACAGTGTTGACACCACCCCCACCAGATAATGACCTCTGAAATATAACGCTAAACAAATAGTTTACGGTGTTGCAACCACCCCATCAGATTATGACCTATGAAATATAACGATATACAAATATTTTTACGGTGTTGCCACCATCCCCATCAGATTATGACCTCTGAAATATAACGATTTACAAATAGTTAACGCTGTTGTCACTACCCCCATCAGATTGTGACCTCTGAAATATAACGCTATACAAATAGTTTACGGTGTTGACACCACCCCCACCAGATAATGACCTCTGAAATATAACGCTATACAAATAGTTTACGGTGTTGACACCACCCCCATCAGATTGTGACCTCTGAAATAAAAAGCTATACAAATAGTTTACGGTGTTGACACCACCCCCACCAGATAATGACCTCTGAAATATAACGCTATACAAATAGTTTACGGTGTTGCCCCCCCTCTCCCCCATCAGGTTATGACCTCTGAAATATAACGCTATACAAATAGTTTACGGTGTTGCCACCACCACCATCAGATTGTGACCTCTGAAATATAACGCTATACAAATAGTTTACGGTGTTGGCACCACCCCCATCAGATTGTGACCTCTGAAATATAAAGCTATACATTGTACAAATGGTTTACGGTGTTGCCACCACCCTCATCAGATTATGACCTCTGAAATATAACGCTATACAAATAGTTTACGGTGTTGCCACCACCTCCATCAGATTTTGACCTCTGAAATATAATACTTTACAAATAATTTACGGTGTTGCAACCACCCCATCAGATTTTGACCTCTGAAATATAACGATATACAAATAGTTTACAGTGTTGCCACCATCCCCATCAGATTATGACCTCTGAAATATAACGGTTTACAAATAGTTAACGCTGTTGTCACCACCCCCATCAGATTGTGACCTCTGAAATATCACGCTATACAAATAGTTTACGGTGTTGCCACCACCCCCATCAGATTATGACCTCTGAAATATAACGTTACACAAATAGTTTACGGTGTAGCCACCACCCCCATCAGATTGTGACCTCTGAAATATGACGCTATACAAACAGTTTACGGTGTTGCCACCACCCCCATCAGATTATGACCTCTGAAATATAATGTTTTACAAATAGTTTACGGTGTTGCCACCATCCCCATCAGATTATGGCATCTGAAATATAACGGTTTACAAATAGTTAACGCTGTTGCCACCACCCACATCAGATTGTGACCTCTATAATATCACGCTATACAAATAGTTTACGGTGTTGCCACCCCCCATCAAATTATGACCTCTGAAATATAACGTTATACAAATAGTTTACGGTGTTGCCACCACCCCCATCAGATTGTGACTTCTGAATAATGACGCAATACAAATAGTTTACGGTGTTGCCACCACCCCCAACAGATTGTGATCTCTGAAATATAACGCTATACAAATAGTTTACGGTGTTGCCACCACCACTATCAGATCTATACAAATAGTTTACGGTGTTGCCACGACCCCCATCAGATTGTGACCTCTTAAATATATCGCTATACAGATAGTTTACGGCGTTGCCACCACCACCATCAGATTATAACCTCTGAAATATAACGCTTTACAAACAGTTTACGGTACAAACCACCCCATCAGATCATGACCTCTGAAATATAACGCTATACAAATAGTTAACAGTGTTGCCACCACCCCCATCAGATTGTGACCTCTGAAATATAATGTTTTACAAATAGTTTACGGTGTTGCCACCACCCCCATCAGATTATGACCTCTGAATAAAACGCTATACAAATAGTTTACGGTATTGCAACCACCCCCATCAGATTATGACCTCCGAAATATAACGCTATACAAATAGTTACGGTGTTGCCACCACCCCCATCAGATTGTAACCTCTGAAATATAACGCTATACAAATAGTTTACGGTGTTGCAACCACCACCATCAGATCTATACAAATAGTTTACGGTGTTGCCACCATCCCCTTCAGATTGTGACCTCTGAAATATGACGCTATACAAATAGTTTACGGTGTTGGCACCACCACCATCAGATTATGACCTCTGACATATAAAGCTATACAAATCGTTTACGGTGTTGCCACCACCCCCATCAGATTATGACCTCTGAAATATAATGTTTTACGAATAGTTTACGGTGTTGCCACCATCCCCATCAGATTATGACATCTGAAATATAACAGTTTACAAATAGTTGACGGTGTTGCCACCACCATCATCAGATTGTGACCTCTGGAATATAACGTTACACAAATAGTTGACGGTGTTGCCACCAACCCCATCAGATTATGACCTCTGAAATATAACGCTATACAAATAGTTTACGGTGTTGCCACCATCCCCATCAGATTGTGACCTCTGAAATATAACGCTATACAAATAGTTTACGGGGTTGCAACCACCACCATCAGATCTATACAAATAGTTTACGGTGCTGCCACCATCCCCATCAGATTGTGACCTCTGAAATATAACGCTATACAAATAGTTTACGGTGTTGCCACTACCCCCATCAGATTATGACCTCTGAAATATGACGCTATACAAATAGTTTACGGTGTTGGCACCACCACCATCAGATTATGACCTCTGACATATAAAGCTATACAAATCGTTTACGGTGTTGCCACCACCCCCATCAGATTATGACCTCTGAAATATAATGTTTTACAAATAGTTTACGGTGTTGCCACCATCCCCATCAGATTATGACATCTGAAATATAACTGTTTACAAATAGTTTACGGTGTTGCCACCACCATCATCAGATTGTGACCTCTGAAATATAACGTTACACAAATAGTTTACGGTGTTGCCACCACCCCCATCAGATTATGACCTCTGAAATATAACGCTATACAAATAGTTTACGGTGTTGCCACCATGCCAATCAGATTGTGACCTCTGAAATATAACCCTATACAAATAGTTTACGGTGTTGCCAACACCCCCATCAGATTATGACCTCTGGAATATAACACTATACAAATAGTTTACGGTGTTGCAACTATGACCGGACGAGAAGCATGCTAATTATTTGGACTATCATCTTTCTGACTTTAATTACTATATCTTTTAATTGTCATTATTAGCTCAAATATTCCTACACAATTATCTTTTGGTTTAAACTGTATGTTTCTGCTAATCCGATAATGGACTTCGAATCTACGTGTCAAAGACAGTTTTAGCAGATTATCTGAACAATGGACAATAATTGCTTAATTCCTTATTACATGTATTTCTTTGTCATTCTGTTTTATATACTTCTTAGAAATAATTTATATTCAGTTTTGGATAGGTTCTTAAACCGTAAACACCGGACTCAATATTGTAACATCGTTTATATTCTTGTTGGATCGTTTATTAAATTGTTAAACTTTATACCGACTTGAATCTTCATTTTAATACCCAGCAAACAGTCTGGCTATACATGGTGTTTAGAGACTCGTGAGTGTTATCTTTTAAAGATCAACACAAGATTCCGTTACCTCCGCAGCCAAGCGAAATTTCCCCAAGGACAAGTGACTAGTTTACCCCAGATTTATCATATTTCGGACGAACTATATTTGGACAGTACTATTAATACAATGGATTATTACGGATATTCCTTAAGACCAGAATGGATGTGGAATTATACGCCGTATCGCTTTTATCCATAAAGAAGAGAGTTTATTAGAATGTGTGGAAAATGTGGAAAGCAACATACCAACGAAGGTTTGTGTGCCGCTAGAAATTCAAAATGCTTCAAATGTCAAAAACCAGGACATTTTGCACGACAGTGCTTCACTCGTGTTGGTCGAGTTAAAATTCATAAGAATGAACTGAAAACTGTTTCAATTTCGACACAAACAGAACATTGTAACAATAAGAAATCTATTAAGAAAAAGGAAAGAGATTCTAAAAGACTTCAAGATTATTTTGATCGAAAACGGACACTGCAGGAACTTCCATTTAACAAAACCGGGAATACTGTCTTCATTTCAACTATCAATAGTGATTGTTTTCTAAGGGACCAAATTGAAACTTTAAAAACGCAATTGGGAGACGAAAGTTTCAACCATACGTCTACATTAATGGAATTGCAAGAAGAACAAGAAAACGTTCGGAAGCTTCGAAAAACAATTAAAATTCGAGACGCTAAAATTGTAGAACTGGAGAGCACCGTACAAAGATATGAGAAAGGACACGACAAAATTACAGACTATATCACTGAGATTAAAGTAGAAAAAGAAAATTGGAAATTACAGTGTAGTGATGTTTCAGAAATGTACAATGCAGTTAGAAAAAGTGAACTTGATTTAAAGGCAACTTGTAAAAATTACGAACATGAACTAGAACAATTGAAAAACAACACTCGAACAAATTCAGGAAATTATTATCAAAACAGGCGTAACTATCAATACCGTGGAAGACGATATTAGTTAAAATTCAAATCCCGTGGACGTGATTCCACACGAGAGGGGCAAATATGACCGGACGAGAAGCATGCTAATTATTTGGACTATCATCTTTCTGACTTTAATTACTATATCTTTTAATTGTCATTATTAGCTCAAATATTCCTACACAATTATCTTTTGGTTTAAACTGTATGTTTCTGCTAATCCGATAATGGACTTCGAATCTACGTGTCAAAGACAGTTTTAGCAGATTATCTGAACAATGGACAATAATTGCTTAATTCCTTATTACATGTATTTCTTTGTCATTCTGTTTAATATACTTCTTAGAAATAATTTATATTCAGTTTTGGATAGGTTCTTAAACCGTAAACACCGGACTCAATATTGTAACATCGTTTATATTCTTGTTGGATCGTTTATTAAATTGTTAAACTTTATACCGACTTGAATCTTCATTTTAATACCCAGCAAACAGTCTGGCTATACAACCACCCCCATCAGATTATGACCTCTGAAATATAACGCTATAAAAATAGTTTACGGTGTTGTCACCAACCCATCAGATCATGACCTCTGAAATATAACGATATACAAATAGTTTACGGTGTTGCCACCATCCCCATCAGATTATGACATCTGAAATATAACGGTTTACAAATAGTTTACGCTGTTGCCACCACCCCCATCAGATTGTGACCTCTGAAATATCCCGCTATACAAAAAGTTTACGGTGTTGCCAACCCCCCCCCCCCCCCCCCCCCCCAATCAATCAGATTATGACCTCTGAAATATAACGCTTTACAAATAGTTTACGGTGTTGCCACCACCCCCATCAGATTATGACCTCTGAAATATAACGCTATACAAATAGTTTACGGTGTTGCCATCACCCACATCAGATAACGACCTCTGAAATATAACGCTTTACAAATAGTTTACGGTGTTGCCACCACCCCCATCAGATTGTATTCTGTATACCTCGCATTCTGCGACTTGAGTCGAATGCAATTTAAAAAAAAACAACAACTGAAATTGGCGCTCTAACCTAAACCTATTTGATGGGCTTTTAAGTTAATATTAGACAATGAAACGTAGTAGCTACTTCTAGCTTCGGCAATTTTTCTATGTTGTTTCACCCTTATTAAAATTCTTATCTATACTAATTTGCGTGCTCTTATATATAAACTCATATGAGGAAAATGAAATCAGAGATCTATATTTTAATTAGATTGATGTTGCTCACAAGAGTTTGTAAAATACATCGATGCTGTACAAAACTCTCTTTTTATAGATAATCTTTAACTTCATGTCAACTTTAGGCCTATTTATGTTCGATAAGTCATGTACATTACACTTGATACAAGTGTGTAAAATATATCGATGCTGTACATAATCCCCTTTTTATAGATAATCTTTAACTTCATGTCAACTTTAGGCCAATTGTTTGATAAGTCGTGTACATTACACTGGATACAAGTGTGTAAGATGGATTGATTAGCCTGTTTCTTATTGTCATTTTGTTTTCATAACTTTAACAGAAACCCTCCCCCTTTTTCACCGTATGCAGTTTTTCCTATTTCTGTAAAGCAAAGATATACTCAGACCTGATAATTCAATCAATTCTGCGCTAATATTCATCAGGTTAGGAAATAAATCCTACATGTATTTGATGTGCTTTCACACTCACCAAAAGATAATTGGATGTTTACCTTCTATCAAAAGACGAAAAAATAACATTTTGGGAGGACAACTTATAAATGTTTATATCCACTCACCAAAAGATAATTGGATGTTTACCTTCTATCAAAAGACAAAAAAATAACATTTTGGGAGGACAACTTATAAATGTTTATATCCACTCACCAAAAGATAATTGGATGTTTACCTTCTATCAAAAGACAAAAAAATAACATTTTGGGAGGACAACTTATAAATGTTGATATCTACTCACCAAAAGATAATTGGATGTTTACCTTCTATCAAAAGACAAAAAAATAACATTTTTGGAGGACAACTTATAAATGTTTATATCCACTCACCAAAAGATAATTGGATGTTTACCTTCTATCAAAAGACGAAAAAATAACATTTTTGGAGGACAACTTATAAATGTTTATATCTAAAAATAAAATTTTTGGAGGACAACTTATAAATGTTTATATCTAAAAAAATAACATTTTGGGAGGACAACTTATAAATGTTTATATCTAAAAATAACATTTTTGGAGGACAACTTATAAATGTTTATATTTAAAAATAACATTTTGGGAGGACAACTTATAAATGTTTATATCTAAAAATAACATTTTTGGAGGACAACTTATAAATGTTTATATTTAAAAATAACATTTTGGGAGGACAACTTATAAATGTTTATATCCACTCACCAAAAGATAATTGGATGTTTACCTTCTATCAAAAGACGAAAGATAACATTTTTGGAGGACAACTTATAAATGTTTATATCTAAAAACATCTCTAAAGCTCAGTTGTATCGAATCTTATGTAAAAAATCCGAAAATTCAGATTTTGGAACTTTTAAAAGGTCATGGTCACTGCTATTTAACAGCTG